>NW_010427971.1:0-9608 GCF_000710305.1 Buceros rhinoceros silvestris | reverse complement strand
GGAGATATAATTATTGGGACAGCTAAGAAATATGAAGTCAAAGTAAAATCTATGTATCTTTGTCTTTTTGCTATGATCCATTTAAACCTGTCAAATAGAAAAGGTCACTTCAGAAGAAAAATCAACATAGCTTAGACTTCTTAAAACACTTAAGAATTATATCTGAGCTCTTACAAAACATTAAAATGTGGCAAGAATAGCTGGAATTTGCAGAAAGCTGAACAATAATGACTATCTGACGATGAGAAACTTAATCCATACTGAGAGGTAGTATTTTGGAAGGTACGAAGCACTCACAAGTCCCATTGAAATCATCAGGCCTGTTCCTGTGATGAATGAGAAAATTTCTGCTCTACTAAAATATCAGATTATGTGCTCATATATCAGAATCAAATTTTGCCCCACTGCAAAAGAAACTCACACCCAGAGGTTTTGCTGTTTCTGCCCACTGAGCTACGCAAGGAAAAGACCAAAATTCACTTAAATTATCAAATAAAGAGGGAAAAAAAAAATAAAACAAAGAACAAAGTTGTAAAAAAAAATCCTTTAATTTAATTTCTTTTAATCCTGGTGTTCTTAAGTGTTATTTGAAAAAGAAAAGGTAAAAAATTCATACAAATATGATACTCAACAGACTGTAAGATTTTACAGCTCAAGATGAAAAGAAATATCCTGGTATGTTCTAGAATTGACAGAGTTTTGAAACTAAAAAATATTGGGAAAGGGTTTTTTTCCCCTAGTATTATAGATTCAGTATTAAACTGTACAAACGAGACCAGGAACTCAAAGGACCTGGTTACTAGCAGGCTATATTTCACAATATAATTTGCTGGATCTAATTGTAAAATCATATGAAATGTAGTTTTAGGTTAACTGCTATTAATTCATACAAATTTTATCATAAATCTGAAAGGGAAGGAAAATGAATTGAACAATGTATTTTCTGTACCTCCAGCAATTTCTCTAAAATCACAGTTCTACAAAAAAATGTAATGAGATTCAGAAAAATCTTACTCCATGTACCTGAACTTTGGTCAAACATTAACCCTTATTTACACCTGTTTCTTTTCAGCCTTGATCCCTCTGTGTGGCATTAGTGGCTTAAAAAAATATAAATCGACGTTAGTAATGTTAATAAGGAAGACAAGAAAGTCTCCAAATAATAGATTGATGTTGAACATCAGAAGTAAGCAGCTATCTTTTTCTGTGTCAGGGGATGAATAACAGCAAACTGCTCCTCTTTCCTAAACAAGCTAGGAAAATCTATATGCCCCTTCCCATTTTACACTAACATAAATTAGCTTGGTATCCACTGAAACAAATAAGTCACACAAAAATGGCATATACAGTTTCTGTATTATTAAAAATATAAAGATAAGGTGGACAAGTACTACAGCATGAGCCTCGTAAAGTTAAATGCATATTAATTTTCACTTGGTTCCTGAACTTGTTTAAAACCATATCCGTGGCACTAGCAACAATAATTTATCTTCTTTTTTTCCTCCCTACTGTTGGCTGTGCGTTGTTGCTCAGAATGTGTGATACTTTAACATCAATGATGGATTTTAGCTGCAGTTCTAGAGCAATATTGCAACCAGAATCTATATTGACAAATAGATTCATCTGTTTATATTAGACTAAATACAATAAATTTAAATGTTTTCTAATTATTTTTCACTGATAATTTTCCTTAAGGGATCTAGAGATCAATTAAATGTTAAAAACCAATGAAATACAATGTAACCAGTAGCTTTTTAATCCTAGGGAAACTTGCTGCTTAGAAAACCTCCTTTTTCTTATATGTCTACTTGAACCAGACTTTCAAAACCTGGAGACACTTTCATCAAGAAACGTTCATGATTATAACACTGCCCACTCTCACAGACTCATCCCAAACCCCACAGTATTTGGTAAACTCCCAGTGCCATGTGTATATGTGAAAATTTCAGCTTCCTTTAGAAAAAGAGAGAGACTAAGCATGTCATCTTCACAGTTTCAGAGAACAGAGTGAAAAATAAAGCCCAGGAAAGTAAAAGGCAAGTTAATAGTCCTGTTCATTCATGTCTCACACCTGGAAGAACCTAACTTGCTCATACTCAGCATTAACAGTATTGCTGTGAATAATGTTACTGATCTATCAAAACTGACTAAAAAGAGATTTACAGGAATACACTACAAAGCAGAATTGGAGTATAGAATTGGAATTTGCTCAAGCAGTTTACAAAGCTGAATGAACTCCAGTTCATCTTCTCTTTGCTTTCTAGTTGAGATGATTAAATTTGTTGAATGACGTCTTTTATTATCAAAAGCCAAGGCCTGCGTGTAAACCAAAGAAGTAAACATTCCCAGGAACAGTCCCAGCACTGCTGCAGAAGAGTCATTGTCATTGCTAGAAAACTCTTAACTTTGAAAAGTGGTGATTATGTACAAACTGTCTATGGTGAACGGTTTCTAGAATGTCCTAAGTCCCAAATCATGCCCAGAAATCATTTAGGAGAGAACCTGACACCAGGATCCAGAAGCAGGCTAGCAATCATTCTCACAGCTCAGCAGCACTCTGCTAGACACCGTTCAGTCTTCTAAAATAGTCCTGATGAAAGGGTCCAGCACTAGTGTGTTTCATTCATTTCTCCATAACTTTGAGCCTCTGCACAACATGACAATCAGATACAGCTTTTTCATTTGCATTATATTTACCTACAGGCAGTCCTATTTTTACCAGTCTCACTTTCCATATGAAAAGTTGTTAAGGGACTTAACAGCAGAGCTACTGCAACAACGCAGCTTTACGCATATACTCAGACAGAATTACCAACTGGAAATATGTGTTTTAAGTTCCCTACTGGTGATCTTTTTTGACTTTGCTGGTTGCAAAATGTTATTCTTCTGTAGCCTAAGACAACCACACAATGGATCTCCCACAGAGGCTCAACAGGTGTTCCTATTTCACTGATTTGTAGACATCAGACACTGCAATGCTGCAAATATGAGCATAGACAATACTCCTCATGCATCTGAGGTCTGCCACAACAGTAATATTTGAGCACTCCACTTCAGTGGATTGATTTCTTTTTCACAACATTTTCACTCTCTTTCTGAGAAACTGGAAGATCTTAAAATGAAGATGGTTTTCAAAGGCTAGTTTGCCTAGAGTGACATCAAGATTTTGATTTAAAGCTCAAAACATTCATGGCATCCTTTAAACTATGGTTTTCTCCACTTAATTATTGCCCATTTCTTGTCTGCCAAGCGTATATAGATACCTGTACATGTACTTACATATGCATACAAAATATTTCCCTTTGTTCCCAATACTATAGAGTTTAAAAACTGAGAAAGAGATTGATCATTAATGTTTTACCTCTAATTTTGATGTAAATCTGTCAATTAGGCAATGAAAAATTTGTTGTAGTTTTAAAGAAAAATTATGTAATATATGAAATGACACTGCAAGAACAAAAATTGTTTAGAGAATAAGTTTTTACTTCGTTTGTGTTTCACAATTAATTTAATCTCAGTAATTTAAAAAAATCATGATTTTTTATGCTTTTATGGAATAAATTATGATTGTTTATTTGACAATTACAATTAATGTAGAAATTATTTTTGATCACGGATTAAGTTTTAGCAGGATAACCCAAGAAATTTTACCTTTAATTTTTACATTGAAAATTACACTTTCAATTATTACATGACAAAACACAGTGCATGTTCTTATAAATAAATTTCACTAGTAAGAATAATGTGTACAGATGAGAAGAATTTGGGGCAAGGAAACCACATGTGGCAGCTAGTAAGATGACATAAGAGTACCAACATGACTCATCCTTTATTCACATAATTTTCTCTGAAGTAATGCTATTATTCTACATACATAATACAAAGTACTAAGTCAGGTTTTCTTCTTTTTCCTCTTAAACTATGTCAACACAAACTTACTCAGGACTTAGAAAGGGAGGAAAACATTTCCCCTGTAGTCAAGAAGTTCTCTCCTCTGCTTAATCTTATCCAGTCTTTTAGAAAAGAGGCATGACCTGCACCAGGCAATTGAGAGAGGATGTAGGGAATATCTTTAACTTACATCTATATTCCTTCTTTTCTGTGAATATGAAACCCTATTTAATGTCAGTTCAGACAAGGAAGGTCCTCTCTGCTTCCAGTCTTCCCCAGTCGCTGTACTGCAACCACAGCCATGCTAATATGATGGAAGCCAGGAACACTAAACTTTAAATAACTGTCAAAAGTAAATGTTTTATGTGTTCTTTGGCAGCAAAATTAGCAGGCAATTCTTCTGAACTCTTCAAGGCTTGTAAAGAGATTTCTCTTGGCACGAAAAATAACCCACTAAGCATGTCTGTTCTGGAGTGACACAATGGGGAACAATGATATACTGCAGACCAAGAAAAAAGACTGAGAAAGCTTTGTGCAATCTTGCTCCTAAGAACTCTTTCTATCTTCTGTATTATATGTCTCACTTGCAAAGCCTGGCTGACCACCACATTCCTCTTATTTTCAGCCTTGGAATTAGTTATTGCATTTCACAGTTATAATAGTCCTTATTGATAGTGATACTCAATGGATAGTCCACTAGAGTGATGATCCTTCCTTTTTCCAGTAGCACTAAGCTGAGCATCCAGTTGGGAAACACAGCACATTCCAACACAATACCATTCAGTTTGTTCATTGGACTGTTGTCTTGGTGTGCACCATGGTATGCATAAGGAAGTGGGATTTTTTTTTTCTCTCTCTCTTCTCTCAGTGATATCACCTAATCTGCTTCCCTGAGTTAGGTCAATGTTAGGTACCTCCATTTACTGAAGGAATATTATTAGAACACTATGCTATGCACCATCATTGCTGCTACCTGGCTGCTATCTTTGCAAAGATGGATAAGAAAAGTATAAATGTGAGCTTTGCTCTTGAAACAGATTGAGTAGTTCAGTACAGGGAATTGCAGCTGGCCGGAGATTTTAGTTATTTTATTTTTGATATACAAAGCTGATATGTGCTTTACAACAGAAAATGAAAAAAAGCAGTAGTCATTAGTTTGCAACATTTTTATTGCTCCTCTTATTGCTGTTATTCTTCCTTTTTTAGCTAGTGTCCAGCAGGTCTACTGTTACTCAGCTCCGTAGAGTTTTTATTGCAAGCAATTGCAAAGCCTAACCCTTCAAAACAAAAATAAATGCCTGCCATGCTCTGAAAATGCTGAAGATAATAGTATTTGTTTACCTATACTACAAAACCCATAATGAATCAGAGTTTAAAAATACTGTAAACATGTGGATCAACTAGATTCTATAAATTAAACAAGATAGAAGGTACATTTATACAGGAATATATATATTTCAGGGGTGTTTGCAAATCAGACTTCAATGATGAAAGAAACCATAATTAAACCATTATTATAAAAATATGGAAGACATTTGGTTACTATTTTTTTATTCACTGAGGTTAATATAACTCAGATTCCATTAAATAATTGAAGATAACAGATGCACAGTGGGAGTGAGCCTGGGCATGTAACCGCTGTTTCTGTGGAACCAAAAAATGCTAATGGGATAGGCACTGAAATGTGGGAGCAAACTTTAAAACCTGAAGGAAAAGAATATTTACACTTTTTATCTTAGAAAGACACCATATTAACTGAGGGACTTTTTCTAGCCAAGCAGAACAAGTAGGAAAGAATAATAGAGCAAGTGTGAATAGCCAGCCCCATGCGGGAATGTATAGGCAAATAATGCATAAGGAACCTAAGCAACCTGGATTTCATACTTTTTCCAGGTGGAAGAACCAGGTTTAGAAAAGGACACTGAGTTGTTTTCCCAATGAATTTTCCATTATTCTCCTATCTCTAATATGAGCTTTTCAGTATTTGCATCATGCCTCCCACAGTTTTGTTGATAAACACAAACACTGAAAGAAACCTCTATAAGCTGACATGCTGAATTAGTAAATTGACTGGATTCACAGTACGTTTCCAGAGATGCATAGATCAGCCTCGATCGTTATTATTGTAGACCTATTCCAAGCCTCCTAAATGTCCATGAGAGCTTTTCAGTTCACTGTATGCGTTTTTTTCGGCTTCGGCTTTCCACATCTGGCTTTTGTCTCTTACAATAAACTCATAAGCAGTTCAGCAGATATAAAATTTTTAGTTTGGTCTCAATTTTTTGTCAGTTTTAGTAAGATAACGTTAGATAACATCAAACTCCTTTGCTAAAAATTCATTTGATTGTATACTGGCGAGTACTATATATATTTCAGGCATCTAATTTTCTTGTTATAATATTTAAATTAGAAAAGCAATTTTCTATAAGTGACGTGTAGATAGGGGATCAGAAGAAGAGGGCACAGTATTTTTGGAACCATCAGCAATAGGTGACAGATGATAAGTAGCAATTGTGGCAGCATGCAAAACCATGGGAACTTCAGGAGGGAACATATGTTTCTTCTTGACAGGTATTTTCACCTGCTTATACCACTCCAGACAGATGACCTCACTTTATGCCCAAAATTAGGTTCTCACTTAAGCTCTCACCATTCCCTTTTTCTCTGACACTGACTAAAGCATTGACGCTATTGGTCAATAAGTTTTTGCTTTTATTTCTTCCTCGCATACATGCATTTTCCAAATGTTGGTATTTCATCTGCAATGTATAAATTGTTCCCATTTTCTGTAAGAGTGTTAAATTTCTAGAAATAATAATATTTACAGAGAAGAAATGGAAGAGAGAGATAAGAATTCACCTGTACATTAAGTAAGGTAATTCACTTGTACATTAAACTGTCTTGGCAGATCCAGACACACCGACCACACTTCAGAAACAGTAAAGTTTTCTTCTCAAAAAAGACATATAAGTAATATCACAAAACCAAGATTTTCCAAATGTATTATAACTTAGTCCACTTTTGGGTGTTTGGCTTTTTACTCCCAATTATATCTTTTCCTGCCATTTTGAAAGTCTGTTTCTGTTGAGTTTTACCTTCATCTAAATTATTCTGTTTAAATGAAGAGCAGCAAGAAACATTTCTCTATGTGTAAGGTTCTTCTAAGCTTTAAATCACAGAAGAGTATTTTCTAAAGAAATAAACAACAAAAAACAAACCAAACCAAACCAAAAAAACCCCCAACAATAAAAAACCCAACCAAACCCATAAACCTGGATCAATTGTATCTCTTGCACCCTATGCAGCCTCACATAATACTGAGACGGTCAAAAAAAAAAGCAATTTCAAAGTCTGTTGCCCTACCTTGTAGCTCTGGAATGAAAATATTGATTAAAGTTAAATTGTTTGGACAACTTTTACTGTAAGTCTTAATCATATGCAAATACAGAAATTCTAAAGGACAGTGGAAATCAACTTTATATTCTTTCAATGTTACACAAACAGTAACGATACAGCTTAAAAACACACACGTTGATTCACAGCAGTCCTAAAATAATGCATTGTGACCATCTGATAGATGGATTACAGATAGAAGAGAAAAGGCATTCCCAAAAGCATTTTAAAATATCTATGTGATTTACAAGCCTCACAAGTGAACCCCCACAGTCAATTTTAGCTGGCAAGACTCATCTCCTCGGAGTCCTTCTCAATTCAGTGGGAGGGGAAAGATACATGCAGAGAGTGATTGAAGACTTCTGAAATTAGGCTCCAACTCTGAATTTCTCTGCACAAGCATCTCTCTCTCTCCATTAACCATAAAAGAGCCTGGCAACTTCACATGGTTTTCCATGACCTAAGCCTCAACAGAAGACAGTCTCTTAAGGGTGGTTCTCAAAAGTCTTTAAAGACGTTGGGAACACATATCAGTCTGGCTGTCAATAGCTACTGTAGAAAGTGTCCCTCTTTTATTCCAAATATTTAAGTTTTGAGAGAGGCAATTTCAAAGCAACAGGACCCTGAGGAGTCTCCCAGGGAACTGCTGGGATTACTGAATGGATTAATAACCGACTATGCAGATTTCAAGTAAAATAACTAATGAAATAAATAAGCATGGCTACACTACCAAACTGAAAAACATCACTTCTTCTGTAACGAAATCTTTAAGCTGAAGAATGCCTGTGATATTTCATTACAATACTTTACTCATAAAGAATAAAAGTGAGAAGGATATCTAACTTCCTTTTCAATATCTTACTGAAGAGAGAGAAAAATTATTTTGCTTGCTTGCCCAGGATCCCGACCTTCAGTTTTCTCCCTTGTTTGTCCTAAGATTAAATGCTCAGGCTTCACCTCTTCCACAAGAATTAGAGCTTTCTCTTCAAATCAGCAAACTAAAAAACCCCTTGTTGATTCAGAGGCAAATAAAAAGTCAGCATACAATCTGAAGGGGGGTAGGGGGTGGGGAGAGAAAAAAAGAAGTAGCAGCAGCAGCAAAAACTCTGTTTTCTGGCTTACTAAATAGATATTTTTCTGCCATTGAATATTTTTCTGTCATTGAATCACAAATAAAAAATGCTACCATGTCTGAGGATAGTCCACAGACAGAAATGTACTTGTCTACAGGGAGCTAGCGTCATGAGCAACATCGATCACCTAAAGGTATATCCTTTTAATTGCAACTAGATCCTGGATAGTTCTGAGAGTCATCTTGCTGCACAAATACACTTCACATCAGAAAAACATCAAGCATAGATAAAATAGAAACTGCAAACATCTGTGCCTTTACAGACATTAGGGGTAGCTTTCAAAAATTTCAGACAGGATGAGCATCAGAAAGAGACGTCTCATATTAGTATTCTTAGCAGCACTCCCAGCTCCAAGAGCACTCACACGCCTCATGCTACAAAACTGGAAGGACTGCAGTTTATTCTACAGCAAAGCATAGTAATAAATGGTGGTGAATAAGTCCTGCTAGGGCTACATTAATTTCCATGACTGTGAGCAAATTAAGTCAAAATTGCTGCGAATGTGGGCCAATCATCTGCACTGGTTGTGTTTTGAATATAGCTTTGGTGGAAGAAAAAGAAAAGCTATGAAGAAGCAGCCCTTGTTTAAGGGAATACTGTGTTAAGACTGCTTCTGTGAAATTGTTAGTGGCTTTGACTGGCCTATTTTGCTACTTGTTAGAGGGAAAAGCTTGACTGAAATAATAATAAATAGCCAAAATAGCAACATTGTCTGCAAAGAATTAAGTAGGACTGGAGATGCTGAGCCTTTGCTATGGCTCCACAAGGACAAATTGCAATCCGTGAACTCCTTCGAGCAGAAGAACACACTTGTTCCTGAGAAACACATTTTGCAGGGGAAAAAACAGCAGAGCTGGGAGAAGAAATTGACCTACTTCCTCCTTTAAGCCACAGAACAAGAGATTTTGTAAGTATTCCTGTGATAATAATCACTGCACAGACATTGCTAAAGATTTGGTGCCAGAGTGCACTGGGAACAGGAGAAGTTTGGTATGCCCAGGCTGTTAGAGGTTCATAGTCATTGGGCTCAGGCACAACAAGATTAGCTCAGGGCTTTAGCTTAGGTACTGATTTCCTTAGGAACATCTCAATTTCCAGAAACAGTGGAGGCTCCTGGGGAGGGTCCCACTCACCTGCATTTCTATGGCAAACCCAAACCCACCATTGTTACGGGTTGAGGGTCCGAGGTAT
>NW_010427970.1:18723-19288 GCF_000710305.1 Buceros rhinoceros silvestris | reverse complement strand
AGCGCTCCTCTCTGCCCTCTCTGTTGGCTGTTTACGAGTATCTCAAGTTAAAAACGCGTCCTACCCCCTTGCGGCGATCGCATGTGAGTCCGAATACTGTGCGGCCACTGTAAGGTGTTAAATTTCCTTTCTGTCTTCCAGCATAATTATGTTCACGGAAGACAATCTAAGATGATCCAGAGTTTCACTAGATAAATTCTTGCTGACCGTGAGGAGTCTTGGAATTACACATGGACAAGCAGGTGCTCACTGCTATCCCATCACCAGGACTTCAGCAATGTGCGCTGTTAGAATACGAGCTTGAACTGAAAATGCAAAAGCCTCATTCAAATCAGTAAACCAAAGGAGCCTGATTTTGAGTGCTTGGTATAGAATCTGTCTTTCTTGACAGAAGCCAAGACTTCTCACTTTCTTCAAATCAAACTCAAAACACAGGTTTCACTGGAAGCAATTAAATTTGAGGCTTTGGGGGTTTTTTACTTACCTGCACTTACACTTGTTTATTTCTGTGTGCAAATTAAAGTGGTGTACGAAAGTCGTGATAGAGTTAAAGTACAAATCCAAC
>NW_010427970.1:1385-18618 GCF_000710305.1 Buceros rhinoceros silvestris | reverse complement strand
TGACTGAAACATAGCCCAAGGCTAAGTACGTGATTCAGCAAAGCACTAGTAGTCCAGCTGACCTCTCATGAGAATAAATCATGTACTGTAAATGGGAACTATAAAATGATCTTCTGCCTAAGAGGTGTGGAATGCCCTCAAATGAAATCTTTTATATATATATATAGTTTTTTGTTACTGTTTTGTCAGGCTTGTAAAGACTCAGCCCAAAATCCTGCCAATGATCTATCTCCAGTCAAGAAAATGTTTTGTGAAATGTTTCTTGCACTCTGGAGAAATACAGCTGTTAAATGATTTGGAATACTAATTTTATCTTAAAAATAGCTGATAACTGAAGTTTGATTTATGACTTTATACATTTTTTGCCACTACATTTCCATTACACAGTTGTAGAACTACTAAGAGTAGCAGTATTATCTTCAGATTCTAAGTCTAGCAGAATCTAATGTTTTAGTGATAGAGAATTAATTTAGCAAGATTGTTCTTTCTGTTCCGTGTTTTCTCATCTACCCATCAAATTTTTGTACCCAAGGAGTATCATGAAGCCCTTAGGGGGCTGATGAAGGGATGTTCAGCGTCAAAAGAGACAAACTAGTCTTGCTTTTACACACCAGTTCCCTGTCGGAGGAGTCAGGACATTCAGCTTTCAGTGTGGACAAGCTCCCGAGCTGAACCGGAATAGCGTCATCCGGGGCTGAATGTGTCTCACTAGGCAGACAGGGAGTTCCCACTCAAATAAATGTGCTCACCTTCTTGTTTGCTTTGGTGCCTGCAGGTTGTTGAGTTGGCAGTTGTCAGTAAAACTTACACTGCCCACTGCCCACTGTCCCTGTTCACTCTGTTCCGTGTATCTCCTGTGATAGTGACTTTCCCTGAGATTTAACATCAACTTTTCTCAGACTTTCATATGTGACCCTGCGTTCTTTGAAAGCTTTATGTTTCTACCTATGTGATACAAGTAAATAAGTAACATTGAAAACAAATGGAATTTTTCACATTAACATTCGGTTTTGAATCAAGCCCTAGAAGAGTCTTGCAATATTTGTCAATGCAATGCCTGCATGGGCCAGATGTCTGCCTTCACACGCAGGTAACCCCTCATGCATTCAGTGGATTTGGCAACTCCCTTATTTCCACTGTTACACAAGTTTTGTCAAACAAATCTCGGGCACTGGCATGAAGTACGGTGTGTCCTTTAGCACTACCACGGCGTGGGTGTATCCTGCAAAGCAGATGAGTCCTGCAGTGTTACACAGTGCCATGCAACCAGTGCTTTCTTGGCACTCCGTGGTTTGGTCAAATGGCCCCATCACAAAAGCACGGAGATAACAAGTAAAAGATGGTTGGTTTGATGAGACCTAAGAGTGAGTGATGAGGGCAGAGTTACCAGCAGACAATGGTAAAAGAGTGCTTTGTTCTGAAATTATATGTCTGTACTTAGAAGGATATGTCCCCTCAAATCCTGCTCTAAATTAAATAAATATGCCAACATAAAGCACTGTTTCTATGGTCTAGTAGTGTGGATATGGTACAGGAGAAGTTTTAAATTCATAAATAAGATACAGAAGCTACAGATATGCCCTACAAGCAATTTTGAGTCTGTTTTACTTCACTGTGCCATGAAACACAGAAGATATCTGGAACATCTGTTCAGCTGAAGAGGCAGAACAGAACATGAAACCACGCTCAGGAGTTTCCAGGAGGCCTAAAATAAGACATGAACAAAAAGAGGTTCGTTGTATCCCTATGTACTATTGTACTGAGTGGGGAAAGTTGGATTTTGATGCCCTTGTAGATGCAGAAGTTAAATAGAGCAGACAAGGAAACCAGAAATGGAACGTGTGGCACCACATGACCTAGCATTGCCCCAGGAAGCAAAAGAGCCGAGGAGCTGAGCTGGCCGGTGGGATAAGCTATGGAACTCCTAAATGCTATTTGAATACATGCTGTCTCTGAAAGCAAGCCACCATTTATCTCAAAGCATCCCTATCCCAACTTGGCACTCCATCTTTTCCTTTTGCACCTCTCCCTGTTCATGAACCTCACCCCGCCATGAGGAATGGAAACACAGTGTGTGCAGGCAGGTGAAGGGCACGGTGAGAGGGTGGCATGCACAGCAGAGTGGCTCTGGAGGTGTCCAGCAGGAGGGTTGTGGGAGTGGTTCTTCTGCCCTGGTACTTTCCTTCTCTGCCTTTCTCCTACTGCATCTTTATTTGCACTTTTTATGACTTTGATGGCATTTTCAGCTGTTTACCCAGTTGTACACATGCATGCACCTCGTGTGAAGAATGTGGTGCCCATACTTAAATGCCAAGTCTGGGCAGATTATAGACCATCGTTACATACTGTCACTCCCTACTGTATAACTTCTGGTACTGCTGAATGTGTCTCAATCCTTCAATTAAAAACTAAGGGTAATTTAGTTATTTAGACTAGTCACGTAGACTATCCTTCTGAGATACATTGCATCATTATAACCTCTGAAGGGGAAAACCTATATATTTAAAAGCTTAGTCTAAGTCAAAGAGGTTAAGAAACTTGCATAATATTGCAAAAGAATATGATTTTAGTCTTCAACTTTATAAAAAAATGAGACACAAAGTGCTCTTTATCAAATCATAGGTATATTTAAAAGCCAAAAGTATTTCTCAGGATACACAGAATTTTTCATTCTACCGAAGTATTACAGTTGGGACGGTGAGGTTATGAAAGAATTGCACGGTTTTATTGATTTCTTCAATGGGCTCCAGACCATGCATGAAGCAGAAAACATACAGATGAAGCATCTTCAGTCTGCAAGAGAGAAAACAGGCCATTAATAAAGAAATAGTTGAAGTACCCATTGTGCTTTTGCAGAAACCATCAGATACTAGCAGCAAAGGAGGAATGAACATCTGACAGCCTTTCTATAAGCTTGTCTGATGATCAGCTGTATAGACAGGGAGACACTGGAATCATCAATAACGACTGCTGAGCCTAGTTTGGAGGTGTTGGCAGTCATGCTGCTCTAACAAGACTACTCTAACCCGAAAAATAACCGAAAAAGGCACTTCTAAAAACACACTGTCATGTTGCCAGCTCTCGAAATACATAATGGTTTTTATTAACATAAGGAGCTAGTAATAAATACTTCTGAATTTCACATTTTACAGGAAGGCTTTCATGATTGTTTTCATTATAATTTGATTTTTTTTTTAATTCTGTCCTATTTTTAAGGTATTTTGAACCCTGAGAAATACTTTGCTTTTTAATGAACTAGAACAGAAATGCAGAATTGGCTGAGTGAAATGGGAAAGGAGTCACTGAGTCCTAAATTCCACCTTCAGTTATGGAAGTGACACTTTCTCAGAAACAAAGGGGCTAATGAGAATGCTTGACATGGAAAGAAACACAAGCGTCCTTGGAAAATAGCAACTTTTCTTCCCTTGTCTTTTCAGTCCCACTAGGCTCAATAAAATCAAAGCTGCTAGATCCCTTCTGTCATTATTTTCTTGTGGTAAGGCTGGATTGCTACAACAAGCAATAATTAGATTGCTCTGTGGAGAGGAAATCTGCTTAATTTCTGACTCTGTCTTTCTCCATAGCTGTAAAAGAAATTAATCTAAAGCAAAATTCTCTGAGTCCATTCATTAAAAGAAAAACAGTTATTCAGTGCACAGAGAAATTACATGCCTATGGAAAAGTCATTTATTACATTAGATTATTACATGCTCCTCATGATTAAGATTTTGTATTTCACTATGGACTGGATACTCCTTCGTGCATGGTCACAGATGGTGGAATCCACATTGATCAGACTCCGAAGTTTCCTACAGAAGCCAGGGGAGCCACTGGTAGTGCTGTAATGGACAGAATAGTCTAAAGAAATAGCAAAATAAGCTTTTTAAGATAAGTTTGGGTTTTGTTTTTTTTTTTTTAACTGAAGGATATACAATCTATCGGGTACATAAGCCTACCTTGTATTTGAAAGGCTCTATTAGTTCAATAGTCAAATCCAAATTACATCTACTGATGAATCTTCTCTGTTTTTAAAGAAACGGGCATCTCAGAATGCAATTCCCCATGTGCAAATCTAGGTAACGATGAACAGCACTGAAGACAGAGGATTGATGTGTCATTTTCAGGACAGATGAACAATGATAGGTCAGACAGACATACCTCCTTCCAATCAATTTAAACTTAATTCTCCTGGTTCTTCTCTTCCTGCTTCCCTTTCTTGGACAATATTTTGTAACATTTCCCCAGAACCAGGCGAATCAAGTTTAAATCACTGCCTTGCCTGAAGCAAATTAAAGTTACCGTTCTTCTTCCTCTTTCGAGTGTCCCAACTACAAAGCTACTGGGAACAATGATGGAATTGAAACTGCCAGCTGCTCAAAGCACTGCTCCAAGTATCTGTGGCTTTCAGTGCGTTATAACTAGATAAAAAAAATCTTTGAAGCAGATGCTGGATGGCAGTTTTACCTCTGCCAGTGAATCACCAATCCATCCTTCACTTCTCTCTGACCAGCCCAAAAAAATTTCGTATTATTTTCGCAGATCCTGGCTAAATGGCATGTATTTAATCACTTGAGCAATGGTGAGACAGCCTTGAGGATGGAGTTTCTTACATGGAGCAAGAAATACCTGAATCTATTCAGAGAGGGAGAAAGACTGAATCCACCTCCCAAGCTTGTGTGTTGCTCTATAAGAAGGACATGCACAATCAGTATCTTGGGCAAAAGTGGCTGGCACTGTTTCACTGGGTGAAACCTCCTCCTGTTCCTGTTAAGCAAACTCTGTGTATTGACATCAGAGCAGAATCTTAAAGAATGTGGGAAGAATGTCTCATTTCTGGATCCTAAGAGGATTTCGGCTCTTTTGCTGCTCAGTGCACCCAGGGCTGTGGGACATGCCCACAGCTTCAGGCTTCTGGGCAATTTTCATGGGGTAAACAGAACTGATCAATAAACAATTTTGGATGGTGTCTCTCAGTCCTTGACTGCAACTGAGAATTTCAAAAGTGCCAGATCTCAGCCGAACACACGGAAACTCAACCACCTACACCATTAAATTGTTTAGAACAATCTCCTAACACTGGCTGCAGGACAACTAGCATCTCCCAGATGATTTCTCCATCCTAATGAACAATGTTTGGGAGATAGGAAAACCCAGTTCTAATGCATGCACCCCATTTGGAAGGCAAATCCAGTTTAACAATAATGAAGTGGACACTGCCATGCCCACTGGCCTCAGTGCCAGACAACAGTTATGTTGTTTTTAATTTACTAGGGTAGAAAAATAGCCCATGTACGCCTTTTTATTTATAAAAGGTCAGGATAACATTTGAGATTATAATCTTATTAGAATTTACTTCCTGACTACATAGTACTTTGAAAATATTTCAGATTTATTATGTGAACCAAACTTATCTGACGTTTCTCTACCTAAGCAAGGCTAATTCTGTATCATGTAAGAAATAGAATAAATGCATTCAAAAGCATTAAGTAATTATTACAATGTGCAGCCAAACAATACTGCAAGAAAAGAATGGAGAGCTGAACAAGAACAAAGGTGTAGTAAAGCATTCCTCAAGGATCTTACAAATAGGAAAGTGTTAAAGGAAGTTCATGGGATTTTTAAACCAATGGAGATTGAAGGTTTCATCATGTAGAGCTGAAAATTAAAACAATCAAAGAATCACGAAGTTATAATACCAATTCTTCTGAAATGTAAGATGAAATACCGTGCTTGTTAGTCTTGAAGAGGAGTGAGATTTTGCCATAACCTTAGAAAAAAAGACTTGAAAAAATATCTGCCAGAGTTTCTAACAATTTAAGAGATCATCTTTTCTCACCATACAAATTACGGAAAAGACAATCTCAGCAACATAGTATAAAATCAGAAAGGAAGAAAAAATAATCCTATTGGATATTTCCTCCTCTAAAAAGTCACTAAAACTAAGTTTACTTTCATCTGCCTCCAAAGCATAAAGAAAAAATACGGTGTTCTTATGAGTCCTACTCAATTAACTTGTTTAGTATACCCTTAAGAAATGGATATTATCTTGCAGGTCTTAAGGATTTACACAACATAACTATTTCTAATGTGTTATTTTTCTAAAGGTGAAACTTCTTCCACAACTGTATTGTATCAACCTTTGCTCACAAATCTTGTACAAAGTGAGTATGCTGATGTTCATGTATTCGTCAGCTTCGAACAAATACTCAAGAACACCTATGGAAAGTTAATTCTGTGTATGTAAAACTAGTTCTTTTGGTGGGAGGCCGATTCTCCTCCTAAAGCATCTGACTTCTAAAACCCAGATATAACAACTGCCACTCACTCAGCTGCTTAAGTTAGGCTTTACCTCTGATGAGGCATAGTCGAGGCTTTAGATGTCTGCACTACAGGGCTAAAAGCTGTTGGATATATTCCTGTTGTATTGCATACCACTTTATGGCTATGTGACAGTCAACATGATGTGCTCTGCTGACTGCTGGGGTTTTTTTTTAGCAAATATTAGCCATCACATTCACCCACCTCATCAGGGAGGAAAAGCCGATCATGGAATCATGGAATGTTTGGGGTTGGATTGTTCCAGGTATCTTAAAGAGTACCTTCATGGGTTCTATAGGCACAGAGACGTACACAACACATCACTGAAAGAGCTGAGCTTTTGGAAAACCTTCAGGATTAAATGAAGAATCTTAGTGATGTTGATGAAGCCTGTATTTTATTTTCCATGCTTTAGAAAAATCAAAGGAAAGGGAGGGTAATTATGTATAAGCTGGGGAAGGAAAAACCTCTGGAAATTGCAGCAAGATTTGTAAAGATTTTTAACTAGAGGAGAATTTTAGTGTGTAACTTCCAAGGCTAGGAAAAGGAACTTTGTACACATAATGAGAAATAACACTAACAGGGGAAATTGCAGGTCTTTGCCTCGCTGTTCCACTGTGGCTTTAAAAAAAATGCAAGTATTCTGTAGAGCTCACCGTTATAAATGCTAACTTCAGAACAAACTGTAACCACACAGTCGGCAACACGTGGCACTTCACATTCCTTAGTGATTTGTTCCGTACACTCAGAGGAAATAAAAGTAATTTTCTAAATACTGACAGAAATCTTATCAGAAAATGCAATTTATCCAAGAATATGATTTACAGGAACAATTTCCAGCTGCTTGTTCACAGCAATACTTAACACACAACTGAAAACAAGAAAAAATCATAGCAGATAGTGAGATAGATATAGCAAAGATCGACACACCTGGACACTAAGGTAAGGCCATGAAAAAAAAGAAAACCCAAACTCTGTAGTGTTATGTGCTGAATTAGCAGGGCCACATAAAGCAATTATAAAAATTAAAATTGAAAGATACTGAACATAGCCCCCAGAAGACATTTAATTTGAGCTCCGTAAGTCCAAATATGAACAATCGTTGGCCCGGCTGCAATAAAACATTTTTGAATGTCTGAGTACTCCAAACAATACAGCCGTTTAATACTGAGAACCCCTGCCTTAGTGACTTCCACAGGAGAGTAAGAGGGCTGCAGGGAACGAGGATGTGGAAGTGGATACTGGACAAGTACCTGATGAAGATACTGGCCAGTACCTGATGAAGGGATGGTACAGAAAACTGGAAGAGAGAGGAAGGAAAGGAGAAAGGTACAGCATCCCAGTATTTGAGTCCTTGTCAAGTGTAATGCAGGTACCTTCCACCTTGCATTCTAGACATGGTCACATTAAAACCTTGCTCACAAAATTATATGCTATGTGCATGAGAACATTACAGCTAAGCATCTCTTTTTTTGAATTCTCTTAAATTGTTAGAGTTATTGCTTGAAAAAATACAGGGAAATATCTTTTCTCCTATAATTAAAATAAATAATTTTATTTCCTTCTCTTTAAACGTCAAACTAAAGCAGCCTGCCCTTGCAAGAGAAATTGGTGCAATTATTTTAGATTAGAGCATTCATGCAATGTATCTACTTTATAAGTGATACAGCATAAACAGAAACACCTTTGATCTGATTCTTTCAAATGCAGAGAAACTTCCTTGGAGTTAGAAGTCAGCCACAGGCATGAAGGTTCCTCCAAATGATCCTGGTAATTTATTACACATGCAGCAAGCTCAGTTTAATTAATTAACAAAAACAAAAACAAAACACAAAAACCACCAAAACCAAAAACCACAAGACAAAATATGTGGTCAACAAAAATGCATTTTAATTCATTTTCATCGCAGAAAAAAAAAATACTAAGTTCAGGATCAACTGAAAAATTCCCATTAATTTATATATAAAACACCAGATAGAAATAAAATTGTTATTCTTATTCTATTAAAGAAACATAAAAGGTAACAAAAATACACATTTCTATAACTACCTATGAAACAGAGTCTGGAGTCTTAATACATTGTGTTTCAGCACAGGAAATAGAAAATGTAATGAAAAGCCCTTTTGCTCTTTCACCTGTTTTGCTCTCTGTATTTTAATTAGCATGTGTTTAGCCTCTTAAAACCAGGAATCGTGATGAAAAGTGAGTATATTCATTACACCTGCCAGTAACTATTCTCTCAGCATGAAGCGCTGAAACCTGTGACGCACATCAGCTCCATCAGAGAAGACGATCTTTTAAAATGTAAATAATTCTCTCATCAAAAATGGATTCCATTTGTAACAATCAGAATGCTAAGACCCACAAGTGTAAACAAGCGGACCAACAATAAGTGTATGGTTCTCCTTCTCTTCAAATCTGTGAAAAATCAGAGTAGCTTTTTACTACTGAAAAAAAACAATCTAAAGTCCGGTATGAGATACATGTTTTCAGTTGTTGAAAAGAAATGAAACAGTCCTGGTTCCCTAAATAATTTTATACAAACAGGTTTTTTGGTAGACTTTCTAACTCAGAAGATAGTTGCAAGAAATTTAATCAAAAGTCGTGTGGGGAAAGACATTTGCCTTGCAATGACTGAGAGAACTAGCTGTGGACCAGCTTGGGATGGAGTAATATATGACGTGAATCTATTGTCATGTAGGTGAAAAAATCTCCTGAAAAGACATACCTGAGAGTATTTTCGTAAGATCCAAAGTCAAATTTGAGATATGTACATAACTATTCAGATTTTCACTTATAACTCCTGATGGAGTTATTAAGGCCCCTATTAAACTTGTAGCTGAAACCTAGCTGAAAAGGAATAAAAGCAAATGAAATAGCAGGCATAGAGTTTAAAAATATTTGGGAAAATTGGAGAAAAAACAGGATACGAATTAGTGAGGACAAAATCTTCGATAATTAGATACCACACTTAGGCAGGTGTGATATAACTGTACCAACTGCTTGAGAAATAACTAATTTCTGGGGAAAAGTATCTGGAGATGTGTGAAACATCATTTGGGCATCAATGAGCAAAAAACCAGGTATCATACCAGGGTCTATATAGAGCAGCACAGCTTCAGAGACATCTGACGGAAACTTCCACTGTGATCAGCACTAATAAGGTCTCAATGGGAGAAAAATGCCCAGTTTTTGCTACGTGGATTAGTTGGAGAGATTCCTGAGGAGACCAGCAATGACCATAGTCCAGCAAACATGATCCTATTCCAAAGGTCTGATAAAACTAAGGTTGTCAAGGAGAAGGGAACACTGCACAAAGGTATGATATTCAGTGTAAGAGGCTATTGGGCAGGTGTAAGGAACAGCCTGTTGATGACCAGGAAAATCTTTCTAGCAGTAAGGAGTATATGGCTGGGGGACATCAGAGTATAACTCAAGAAAGTTGGGTAGGTTACGTCAGGACTGTCTGTTGCAGCGTCCTACCTCTGACTGTCCAACAGCAGATGAGCGGCAAAGATTGTAAGAGCAGTTCATACACAGATCATGTTTCTCCCTTCATGCGCTCCCAGTCTGCAAGGATTTCGAGCCCTAAGCATCCTTAGACTCCATCACTGAGATGTTTTAAGAAGAGCTTAAAAGACACACCCTTGAAGAATAATCTAGGTATGGTGTGCTGGCTGGGGCAGAGACCTCTCCAATACTGCTTGTCCGTGATTCTACAAAAGTGGAAGAGAAAAGCACCAGCAACATGACAGGGAAATCATGGAGAGGGGAGTTTAAGTGGCTAACAGATACATGAAGTGAAGAACATTACATCCAGCGTTTCTAGACAGAGCCCTCTAAGTGCCTCAGGAAAAAAAATGGGAAGGAGAGAAATACAAGCCGTGCTTACAGGTTCCTTCAGCATTGTGAGGCCAAACAAAAGCATGCCTGTCAGCCCCCAACTCTCAAAACAGAAATTATAATCAGGCTTTAAATTGCACTTAAACAGAGCTATGTTGTATTCTAGTATCTGTTTTGGAGCATGTCACAGAATTTTGCCTGCAAGCCTTCTCTGCAGAGAACAAGATAAAAATTGAACAGTGAATGTGAAGAGATAATCTGCTGATCTGAAGAGATCTCATAAACGGAGCCTTGTCAGCGCTATTATGTTACAGGTCGGACATGTCATAGTCATCTGGAGCAACTGGCCATCCTTGTAGTCACTGAAATCGCTATATATATACCCAAGCACAGACACAAACACGTGCTGGAGGTGGTAGTTGTCCTAATTACAAATGCTTCTGGTCAAACACCAAGTGTACCAACAACAATTTTTTTTCTTGACAAATCTTTAAAATAACCATCTACAGGGTTTTTGTTTTAATAGAAAATCTGAAAAAAATGCTTACATCAATTTTAATATTCAGTCCCAACATTAACAAAAACTCCAGAAACATTTCTGAGCCAGGAACTAATCCAATAAAATTTACCTCTTTCAACCAGAATACTCACTGGGTTTTGAGGTGGCCGTTATCCAAAAGAGAAACTGAAGCAGTTAATCTTCAGACAGTCTGTACCAAACACACTGCAAAAGTTCCCTGAAACCCTTCTGTATCGGAACCACTTATTTTCATCCGTTTGTATGGCAAACTTTGTGTGTATGTGGCATTCACGTATACGTGCGTACCCGCATATACACACATGCATATACACATACGTAATCCTAGAGAAAGGGTCAGATCAGGGAAATGGCAGCTCAGAATGAAAATACACATTTCTATATACTTTCCATACAACACTATCTTAATAGAAATGGAAGTTTGAACTGATTGTTCCAATCATCAGATAATAAATTCTGAATGAAATCTGTGAATGTTGTGCCTGAATGAGAATGCAGGTTATACACAGGTATCTATTTGAAACATCATCTACATTTAGGTAACATGAAATCAAGATGTGCATAGATGTTGTTCCATAAAAGACAATTTTTAAAGGGAAATGATCACTTGGGTTAGTGGATCATACGCTGGCTATTTTCTGGTTTTATGTTCACTAGGCAATTAAGATTTGTCATTTTTTTCAAAAAGAAAACTAAAAGATGTTTGCTTTTTCAACATCTTTGAATATTACTCTGAAATAAAAAAAGATTTTCACAATGAAAAAAATAAAATTAAATACAAAGTTTTAATGTGAAAATAAAAAAAGGACAAAATTATTTAAGATTTCCAGGAAGAAAATGTTTCAGATAGACAAAGCACCTATTTTCCTGTTAGTATACATGTAGATCAGAGCAATAAGTATAAGAATATTGGAATCACTGCCTACAGTCGTTGGGTAAAAAATGAGATTGTCAATGCGTGTGTAAAATATTTGTTACTGATTCATATTTAAAGAAAAAAAAACAATGAATCAATGAATAGATATTGCTGTGCACGCTGCCTGAGTTCTCCATGGAATCCAGTGACCAGCCAGGGTTCATCGATTCCTGTGAGCAAGTTACTGGGAAGGACAAAACTTTTTCTGTGTAATCATTTATATTATTAAGAAGAAATTACTATCGGTCATTTTTGCCAAGAGTAAGTTTTTTTTTTTAAACTGTGAGAAGTATTTTTCCTCCTTATAGGAAAAGTTTATTAGCTTCTGCATTCATTTATGGGACAAGATATTTGCACCTTATCACACAGGCCGTCATATGTAAAAGTCACGGACATTTGCTAACACTACTTACAGATGTAGAAAACTTCTAAGTATCTAGTTATATAAGTAAAAATATGTAACTAGAAATTCTTATTGTCAGCTTTCCTGTTCTCTAAAACACATATAAACATTGAACCATTTTTTCTAAGGAAAATTACGTAGCTAGAGAAATATTCTAAATTTATGTTCTTGTTAAATTTCTACATATAGTAGTTCATCTCTACATGAAAAAGCATCAAATACACAGATGAATAAGAATGTATTTTGATTCAAATCCATACATTATAAGCTAAGAAAATGTTTCATTTCTGTCAAGATTTTACCACGACAACATATGGCAGGCGAAGCTTTAATTTTGATTTTTAAATAGGAAATAAATTCATGCAGTGATAACCGTAAGGATAGCAGTTGCAATAAACTTCATACTATGAAACATTTAAAATGTTTCTCTTTCAGCTGTAAAGGTTTACTAGAAGCAAGAAGATTTTAATCAAGGGTGTAACCTATAGGACAGCACAATGGGAACCCTCATGTTACGTCCACAGATGGTTGAGGTTGTGTCAGCTGAGATTGCGTAGGCAGGAAAGGACAGGATGAAGAAGAAGAAAGAGAAAATTTGACTTACTGACAACTGTCCATTCAAAGAACGAGTCTGTGCATTTGAGAAACGAGGATACTCTCCTAAGGCAGCACCCCATACATGCACAGAGTTTTGTTATGCCAATGGTTTGTTCCAAAGAAAGGTCATGAGGAGAATGAACCAGTCAATTATTTGCAGATATCTGCACAACAACCACCATTCCAACCTTCATATTTGCAACACTGTGGTATAATATTTGAATTAACCAAGGATTTCCGGCATAATTCTTGCTTAGAAAAGGGTGCAGCGTATGATGAGCAGCTATTCTTTAAGGAGATATATTCTTTAGACCAAAGGTTATGCCACATAGGCCGCGTTTGAATCCCCGTAACTGGCAAGGAAAACTCTATGAAAGTAACAAAATCGTAAAATATTTCTTATGGCAAAAAGATAAAAAATGAAAAAGAATACTGGTTACTTTCAGCATGTAAGACACTTGGCAAGTGCCTTACCCTCTTTTGCCTGTTGCTTTAGAGCTCGGAGCAAGATAAAGAAGCTGGCAACAGCTGCCTGCCAAGGCCTGAATTCCTGCATCCATCACCTTTTACAGCCACAAATATCAAGATCCCTGTAGATATCAAAACAACTGATTACTTTCAAAGTATGTCTGCTATGAGCACAACATCAAGAAATTAAGAAACAGTCATGTTTTCGGAGTCATCTATATAGATTTACTGTATGTTTTAAATAAGTCTACTAGGTAGACAATAACAGAAGTCGCTTAAGGTGATTAACATGTATACACTCTACACTAACCTATATTAATTCTCAGTTCTCCTGCTTATATTATGGCTTCAGTTTAAAATAAATTTGTATAAAAACTGTTAAACGAGGAAGATTTTTGCTAGATTGACTAATCACAGTCTCTGAGGAAAAGAAAGTTTCTTGTAGTAAGACACCTTCTCCACCTTATCTTCAGCTTTTTATATATACACACTGAGTTTTGACAAGGCAAATATAATGATTCTCCATTTATATCCCATAAATGAATTATATGTAACTGAGAGTTACAGTTAATGTTCTATAAACAAGTTTCTTCATTTGAATTCTAAATGTGAGATCCAGCAGTTTTGCTTGCAAGGCTCATGCCTAAGAAGCTCATGAATGTTAATCTTCTGTCATAAGAAAAAACCCAGTGGTGAGTGTTCATTTGTGAATTATCTCACTGAAGATGGGTAATAAGCTTGGGAAGCTTACAACTATGTCACAGTACTGTGGGATTTTAGAACAGTAATTGACCAGCTAAGAGCTAAAATGGCAGTACGGTTACTAAGGCATGTCTTGCATGAGAATATCTATATATCATATGCTGGAATAGAATTTAAGCCAAATCACTATATGCAATAACACCACGAAATCGCATTATTCTAAAGAGACTGCAAGAACATTTTCTTCCTGCTAGAGTCTACTGTCATGTTCTCATTTGAAGGCTATAAACCTGAACGGCATTTGTTCACCTAAGAATTACATGAGCGTGAGCATGCTATAGGACGGTTAGGAAAGTACTGATGTATTCTTGCTTTGATACCAGTTTTCATGAGTAACTAGCAGTCTCAGCTAAAACAATCAGCAACGTGGTTAATGAGCATGAGGAGGGAGCACTTCGATTATTATCATCCCTCACCATCGAAATACCCAAGGCAGCTAGGTAGAAGCAGTCTCTGCTACCTCATCATTTTCTGTGGGTCCGATTACACAGAACCACACAGAAGGATAGAAGGAATTAGGAGAAGTTACAGCTTCAGTGAATTCAGGATTTTGCAGTAGAAAAGAAAAGCCTAATCGAAGTAGATGCTGTCATAGTATCTCCTTAAATAAATACTGTAATTATTTTTTTTGCATTTACATGCATTTAAAAGTGAGAAAAAAAGATCTGTTATATGTAGTAAATGCTTGTCAGTGTTTAAACAAAAAATAATTAATTACTCCTCCAGCAATTCAGTAATTCAAAATGTTGCAGTCTTGCAAAAAGTATCATGATTTCAGTATGGAAATACCTTTACAGTGTAATAACATAATGTTTTGATTGTTCATAGCAAGATAAACATTTCTGTTGAGGATCACTGTGTTAGCCTGATGAGATACTCTCCGAAGGAAAATTGATGTCCCCATCTTTCTGTAAACCAAATTGCTGAAAGATTTGAACACTTATGCAGATATAGTTGCCAAATCAAGAGCCATCACTATTTCCTCAGCTGTTAGGCAAAATACAGAACTGTACACTGATTTAAGCGACCAAAATAAATAAAGGAACTGATAGTTATTTGCAGAGATACCTCATAGCAAGAGGTAATTTTCTTAATAGCAAAAGTTTTTCCAATTAAAATCTATTTTATTTTATTAGTGTTCGGTTTATTATCCCAGCCTCTCACTGAGAATACCTTTCCACCTTCTACACCAGTCATGGGGCTTTTGAGCAGTATGTAATGCATTCCACTGATACTCAGTGAAACCTGGTAACTTACTGGCTTTTCTATATGTGAAATTCAATCTACAGAAAACACTCTGCAGCAAAGTTTTTAATACATGAATGGTGGACAACATCACAATATTTTTATGGTTCTCTGTGTTGTAAAATATGTAGGGTTTCTCAGGCCCTGTATTATTCCATTTGTATAATAACATGCCCGCAGGCCTATATAGAAACAAGAAGTACAGACACACTATGAATCCTATGGATTATGCAAAATGCTACAAGTACATAGCAAATACCAACACACAGCATTACAAATCATCATGCACATGTAATGCAAATAATATTGATATAGATCAAGCTCCACCTAGTTTTAAAACTAATTGAGGTAAGGGCAAGAAACCCAAACTTCCTTACCACATTAAGCCCAATTACACTGAGTTTTCTCAGATAGTTGAAAGTGTGTGATGAACATGCATGGACAATGCTCGGGACTCTGCCAGTGTTCAGCATCTGCACATCTGGTCAGCCAGTAGTCACGGAGGACAGCCAGTAGCCATGGAGCTTACACATTTGGCACTTAGAGAATGACACCCAAATACCTTATTCTTCTGAGCCTGGAGAGAAAAAGATGAAACTACAGAAATATCAAATCCAAGATCATTAATGAAAAAAAAAAACCGAAAAAAAACCAACCCACCTTGTTTTAAATTGTTTCAGTTTTCTTTTTCCTAATTAGACTGGACTTGACACATCAAAAAAGTTACAAATGCTGATAGAGAAAAACTGACAACTTCCTCTTGTCCAGTTCTGGTATAATGTGGGAAGAAGTACACCAAACAGAAACTTCTGAAATGAAAATGAAATGACTTCTTAAACAATCTCAAGGAAAGAAGTGGGTAGTCAAGTATTAGTAAGTGTATCTGAAACTCCTTCTCTGTGCGGTGGGAAGAGTGGTGGAACCTCTTCAGGCTGTCTCATAGTATGAAGTTTTCATCTGATAGACCACAATCCTAGACTATAAACTGAAGATTTTAGTGAATGAAAATGTGAATGTAAATCTCTCAGGATAGCATCTGATTTCTTACATACCAACCCTCCCCTCTCTCTCCTGAACAGGCTCTTTAGCCACAGTATCCAGTACAACATCATTCAGAACCTGAAAGGACTCAGACCCTGTACCAGGACTTACATTGCTGCAGCACACAATCTGTTAGAAAAGAGGAATGAAACAGGAGAATTAAGAAGATATTAAATGGGAAAATTACATGGGCAGCCTTGAAAGCAGTATCAGATCCTGACATATATAGTAATTGAAGGATTACTTCATAGTCCATAAGCATGCAAATACCATGTAAACATAAATCTATTTAAATATTCAGTTCCCAACATTAAATTTACAGAAGCTTTAGACTTTTAGACCTGAGCAGGTGTGCAATTTTAGTTCATCATCTTTCCTCAATGTCTTATAAGGTGCCTTTAGTGGTATGGTCTTTAATCAGGATTCAACACAGCTCTGAGTCAGAGGAAAACTTCCTTCCCTGTTTCTGCACTATATTGTTATAAAATAGCCTTTTACTGAACAGTTTGGGATTTTCCCCCTTAGACACTTTGGAAGATCATATCAGTTAAATATGTGAATCCTTTGAAACACAACTTTTAAATTCTCTTTCCAATTACCCTGAGGTATAGGTAAATAATATCATCTTATGTTAGTTTACTTTTACTTAAGAAAAGGGGACTTGCCAAAGGTCTATAACAAAATAGAAGACAACACACGTTGCTTCAGTCTCAACAATTGACTTGCTTCTCTAGTGTTTTAACAGTAAGCTATTGCTGAGCAACAGCAGCCACCAAAGACCGAACTTGCAGCTGAACTTGCAACTCAAGCCTGGCATGGATCAAATATTCTTGAAAATACGGAGTGTGGTTAATGACTAACTAGAATTATTTGCCTTACAGACACCTTCTGTATTCTGCAACAAAGCAGACTGCAGCTTGAAAGTGTTCTTCGTTCATCCCAAAGGAGCCCCACAGGACAAAGTGGTAGATCTTACAGACACTCGCATGGCAAATATATACCCAGATAAGAAAGTTCCTGTTTAATTTTCTCATCGTAAGTGCAAATCTATAGTGTGCTGGAAACCTTATAATGTGCTCACTGATAGAATCCAGTAGAAAAT
>NW_010427970.1:0-1271 GCF_000710305.1 Buceros rhinoceros silvestris | reverse complement strand
AAAGAGTGTTCCTCCTGAGCAGAACTACATCTTACACTTCTTACAATATTTTATTCTTTGTCCTTATTAACATTTCCTCTCTGACACTTTAAAATCTGTTTTTAGAAATAGGTTTGTCCCATATGATCATGATTGCTTTTTTTTTTTACCTCTTCCAATTCTTTTTGTTGCATCTTAGGAAGAAAAGAGACAAAACCAGTTACTTTGTATTCTCTGCCTCTGATGCCATTTCTACTATTTTTAAGAACAGAAGCAATTCCCCTCTCTGTGTACTGCATGATCTGTTCCATCTGTTTTCACATTTTGCAGGTCTTACAAAACGTGGGAGACAGAGGTAAGAGAGGGTTAATATTTAATACCAGGCTTACACGTAAGCAGGGGAACAGGTGTTCTTTTGAAAGTGGCAAAAGAGAAGTCAGAGGATTGCCAGGAATGGCAGTGAAACTTTAATTACAGGATATGGATCCTGGCGGGCTTGTTTATAACGACACGTTTTGTTGCACTTGGCAACCACCCGCTCTCACTCGGTCATGCAGCCATACGTAGACATATAGGAAATGGAGGCAGAATTCGGTAGTCGGGTATTTGGCATAGGTCTGCAGCTGCTGCGGTGATCGCAGTGTGTGCGCCATGCCTCAGCTGGCACTGAGTCATCTCTAGCTGCATTGCTGAAGCACCGTGGAACATAACTGCAGTCACTGTAAACACCCAAAGCAGCTGAATATCTCTTTGTGCAGTTAGTCTGCGTTGCATTTCTCTCTGTGGTGACCCCAGTGCTTAGCCGTGCTGGTTTAAAGCCAGTAAGATATGCCTAAAGGACATGCTGCCAACCGTGATGAAGAGGTTCTTGGGACAGCCGTGGCAGAGATTCAGACCAGAAAAGCAGAAGAGCTTCACCTTGTGCTGGCTCGCCGCTGGGCAGAGTGCCTGGGACCTGCGGGGCCCCTGCTCTCACATTTTCAGCTCGCTGTAGGACTTGCACACCCACCTGCCAACATCAGTGCAGACATCTCCCAAACCAATTTTAAGTGCTTTTGTTTTTTTAATGCTGTGAAATCCAGTTTTCGCTGTGAAAGGTACAGCAGCTACACAGGCTGTGTTCACCAGCTGTGAAAATCAGGCATATCTTAAAGGGGTTCAGCAAATAACTAATTTTAGATGTCTAAACTTGAAAGAGGAAACACGGGATAAAGATTGTGTCAAAATTACTAAAAAAAAAGTACTGATGCCATTTTGTGAGTTAGAACGGTCTTATTATTAAATAATAAATT
>NW_010427969.1:562-762 GCF_000710305.1 Buceros rhinoceros silvestris | reverse complement strand
GTGTATGCAAGAATCACAGTCATAAGGAGGGAGGGAGAGGCCGCCAGAGACCACCCTGCCCCCGGCGACCTGAAGGATGCTGCTGCGGTGCCGCTGCTAGAGGACACGCTGGGATTTAGCTCCTCTCCGAGACTCTCTTTCTCCTTTCTCTCCCTCTCTCCCCTCTTCCTTCTCCGCAGACGGGGGTGAGGCCCTTCCAC
>NW_010427969.1:0-226 GCF_000710305.1 Buceros rhinoceros silvestris | reverse complement strand
AGCAGTACGCTGCGGGCATGGGGCGCTCCTACGGACCCTACCACCCCCACCAACCCGCAGCCCCCAAGGACCTGGTGAAGCCACCTTACAGCTACATCGCCCTCATCACCATGGCCATCCAGAACGCCCCCGACAAGAAGATCACGCTCAATGGGATTTACCAGTGCATCATGGACCGCTTCCCTTTCTACCGAGAGAACAAGCAGGGCTGGCAGAACAGCATCCG
>NW_010427968.1:0-24362 GCF_000710305.1 Buceros rhinoceros silvestris | reverse complement strand
CGGTGAAAAGACAAAGAGGCAGAGGCGACCGCGTCTCTTAAAGGCACAGAACACTGCAAGAAACAGAAGTGCCCGCGAGCTTTTACAACCTATGAGGTGTGGACGTGACACGGGAAGGAACATTCCAATTAGTCAGTTTAGAACAAACAGGAGAACAAGAGAACATCTCTCCAACTGTCACAGAAGGAATGGAATGACCTTAAGAAATGGGAATGTAGGTAAAATACTAAGAAACATGCTCTGAGAAAGTCTCAGAATATTAAGAAAAGGAGTAGGTTTAACCTCTGGAGATAGGACTCATCTCTGGGAATAAAGAATAAACGCACAGCTCTAGTGAGTAAGCTGTAAGGAACAGTCCTTCCCTTCACCTTCTGGTGCGAAATGGGACTCACCAGGGCTCTTCCCTGACTTCTTCAGATTCACCCCTAGTGAGATGATTAGGATCCAACAAAGAAATAAAAGTGCAAGATCTGTACTAACCTGCGGTGTCTCTCCCCTCTTGTTTTAAGTACCTCAGCATTGCACTCATGCTCCACTTGTTTCCATAATCCTCTACTTCAGGATCATCGCAGCTAAAAATAAATGAAAGAAACAAGTTAACAGCACTGGCCTAACTCTATGGATTTGCACCAGCCTTAGACCAACTTAGGTAAATTGACCCAACTACCCTCTAGAGATCAAGTCCCATTTTCCAGCCAAGTACCTGACATAATCGCCGCTCTTCTTGTTGACGCTGTAGTTAGTCAGATGCATGAACTGGTTTTTAATGTTCTTGGATGCCTGGTCATACCTCACTGTTGCAAACCTGTAAAGAGGGATACAGATTCATAGTATTTCTTGAACGAGTGACATGCTTGCTACATATGACCTGCTACAGAGACTACTCAACAACCGCTAGGAAGAGAATGCATGCAATGAGACTTCATCAGCTGCAAACTCTCCTCACAGAAAATACAGTTTATTCTCAAAGGTCACATGACGATGCATTTAGTCTCTTTTTCAGTGTCTCAGAACAGGGAGCTTCACTTGTTCTTTTTCACAGCCTAAGAGTGTACACATTACAATAGGCGCATTTTTTTCCTCAGCTGCTTACATTTGTGATCCTCAGGCATTCTGGCCAAATGGGCCACTTTGCTTTAGACAGTCAGCATCACAGTCCCTTCCATTTCACAATAGGACCTACCATGAATAGATCACATCCACAGGTCCTGGAAAACACACACATTGAGAGCAACCATACTACACACAGATACCACCGTCAGTATTTCCTGAAGTCTCATACAATCACAGCTCAGTTCTTGTGTACTTCAAGGATGCCTTAGGAAAGGCTGAGGGTTGCAGATTTCTAGCACCCCCAACTACACAGCATACAACTGCCAATCCTTTTGTCAAGGGGCATCCAGGAAACCAGGTATGACCAGCAGGTCAGACCAGTATGTCCAACAAAGCAGCATCTGAACCAAGGTGCTGTCATTCTCAGCCCTTCCATATCTCAAGGATGTCATGTAGCTGTGTACAGGAAAAAGACTGTAGGGAAGACAGCAATCAGGAGTAAGACACCGCTACAAGATTATCTAGTCTCCATATGAACTCTCTGTGTCCTGGTTTGAGTAAGAACAGAACTAATTCTGTTCAGTGATTTTACTTCTCAGCTCAGTCTAAGTGACAGCTAAGTGGCTTTCTGAAGAGAACAGCATATTTTTGCAGACAGCGTCTGCTTCTAGAGGCGATAACACTTCACGCTTACAGTTACTACGAGGGATTGGTGTGCAGAAAGGGTCTCGCTTACTGTCCTGGTTTGCGCTGGAGCAGAACAGATTCTGTCAGGTGATTTGGCTTTTCAGCTGGGTCTTTTCTGGGTGACTGCACTTCTTGAAGTCGACAGCAAGTTCTTGCTGACAGTGTCTGCTTCTGAAGGTGCTGGCATTTGATGTCTGCAGTTGCTGCCAAGGATTGGTGTATGGAGGGACTCTTGCTTATACTTTTGTCTGCAGAGACCAGGGTCACTGCTGGTTCTTGCATGCCATGTTGTGGGTGCTGTAGGTTGGAGGCTGCACCCGCGGCAGGACAGGGGGTGGACAGGACGGGCGGCCCTAGGCTGACCAGGAGGGTATTCCGTTCCATGTACGTTACCTTTGTTATAAAGCTGGGGGATCACAAGGGTCAAGCTCTTCCTCTTTTCTTCAATGGCCAGCATTCCAGGAGAACTCTGTCTGTCCTGCTTTCAACCCCAATCCTAAATCCAGTTCTGGAATCCAGCTCCCGCATCCAGTTCCTGTCTGCCATTGAGCCCAGTCTGGGCCTTCCCCCAGACGTCATATTCGGTATAAAGCTGAGGGATCATGTGGGTCTCGCTTTCTTCTTCAGTGACCTATGGCCAAGGAGGTCTGTCTGTTCTGCCTTTGATCCCAGGCTGTGCATTCCGGAATCTGGTCCCCATCTGCAGCTGAGCCCAGTCTGGGCCTTCCCCAGTGTCTGCCCTGCAGCATCAGTGGTGACGGTGAGGTAGTTGCCATCAGGGGGGTTAGGATCCATATTAGTATTGTATATGTTTGTACATACACATTTTTATTATTTTCATTAAAGCAGTTTCTGTTTTCTTTTCCAATCCGTAAGTCTCTCCACCTTATTCCCTTCTTTCCCCTTTTAACAGAAGGGGATTAACAGTGAGCATTTGTCTAGTGGTACTCCTGACACCCTGTTACAGCCAACAATACTACAGTTAAGTCAGCCTGTTCAAGGAAACAATAGTAGCCTTCTGATTAAAAGGCATTACCTGTACTATAACCAAGTACCCCCTTACCACTCCCTTAGCTGTACACTACCATAGAATCATGTGGTTTAAGACCACATCCAACCGTTCATACTGCACTGTCAGGGTCCCTAAAGCATGTCCCTCAGTGCCACAGTTACACGTCACAGAAGTTTGTTTTGAGGCGAATCAAAGAATTGATGCAACTGAAAAATAGCCAAGGATTTTTCTAAGGTGTTGCAACCAGTTGGCTGAGGTACGCTCTTTACTTGACAAGTTCTTCCTCCCTCTAATTAACCTCCCTCCCGTTCTGGAGGAAAAGGCTTAAAAGCAGAGAGAAGAAGTAAGAAAAGTTTGTGAGACCTCTTAAGTTTGGGAAACTAAGACAAGTTTAATAACACTAGAAAAATATTATATACAGAAAAACAAATGAGATATTAACAGGTTTATATGGGATTGGAAAGTTGGTGTAACAAGGGTTAAACTGTGGTTAGGGAAACCAAAGCAAAAGGGAAAAAACCCATATACCAAGCAGTTCAAAACAGCAGTGGCCACATGGTTGGCAGGTTCAAGGGAGCAGAGGTAAGCTGGGACAACGGGGTTGCAGGCAAGCAGAGGGCAGTGACAGAAAGCAAACACAGCAACCAGAGCCAAGCTGCGGCGAGGGTTCAAGCAGCAAAGGAACAGTGGCTCCAGAGCACACTGGCGGCAGGGACGAAGCAGTGGCGTTCAGCAGCAGCAAAGGCAGTCCTGTGTGGCGCTGGGGATCACAGCAGTAGCGTGAGAATCCGAGCAGATCCAGGTGTCGGTGAAAGAGGAAGGCAGGCAGGTCTGTACTTGCCAGTTAGCAAGTTGCGAGGCAGATCTGGAGCAGAGGCAGAGACGGGACATGCACCGACACACCAAGGGAAAGCAAGAGCCCCGAGCAAGAGCAAGCCCCCAGCCAGCCTGGAAGTACCCCGGTCCCATGCGTGGCTCTTAAAGGAACAGAGTGCCCACCAAAGTTTTCACAACCAATGAGATGTGCAAACGTAAATGGGAGGAATACATCATGATTGGTCATTTTAAAACAAACCAGGTTTTCTAATCGAACCAGTATTTCTTGTCATAACCTGGGACAGGTGTTTCAGGAGATTTTTTTTGTTTTGTGTTGACAGGGAGGCAGAGGGAGCAGGATGTGAAAGGGAGAGGTTGCAAAAGGGCAGAGGTAGATCAGCTCTCTGATCCAGCTACACAGATGAAATTTGGTATCTTGATATTTCCCCTGGCCTCTCTTCAGTGGGCACACAGATTTAAGCCGTCCACTCTCTCTTTCTCAGCTATCCACCTTCTTTTTACCTGTACAATACTGGGGGAAAATAACTAGTTATGGGGAGGTGAGGAAAAACACTGTTTCCCAGAGTGTTAACTTTCACCTTGGCACAAAAGAAGCCATGAAGTGGCTGTGAAGCAGTTTGCTGATCCACGAATGGAATGTGGTCACAATGGCTAAGGCCTGCTGCAGCCAGGTGCAACGTACCGTGCCCCCCGAACAGGGACCAGAGTGATGTGGAGGCAACACGGTCTGTCCCTGCTCCTGCAGGTAACAATGGGCTGCTACAATCTACCACAATGGGCCGCTATAGCCTACCACAATGGCTGCTATCAAGAAAGATGGATCGCTACTGCCGTGCCAACAAAACTGGTGCAATCATGTCCTCAAGGTGAGCTTTGCTCATTAGAATGTCATTATAATACAAAAACACACCTCCATCCCAAAGGCTACCCGCCTCCAAGGTACAACCACTTCCCACCGGGCATGCGCCCTATGTTTTAACACCTGGACCTTTAAATGTGAAGCAAGAGATTTTTAATCCAATCAGAATAAAAGGAATAAAATGACTAGAGTCACTCAACTCCACCCACAAGCACAGAAAACAATCTAAAAGGCAACAAATTTTGGGGAGACTTTTGGGGGAACAGAAGACCACATCGGAACTTTGGGAGCGGTTGACGGGCTGAACCTATCTTCTCCCCACCCCCCACAGGGACACCTATTGGGTAAGAGCTCTATATTTTGCGCGCTTAAATACTAACATCAAGCTGGCTGTTAATAATCATTAGTGTTTAGGTTTGTGCGTGTGCTTAGTGCTGTTTTAAATCCATTTTGCAGTCAATACTCATCACCAGTACCATTCGAACCTGTAGTTTGTCACGACTCTACACAATAAACTATTATTGTTGATTTAATACTGAAGGGGTTTGTCTTTGCGGTGCTGCCAGTGAGGGTCCCTGAACAGGTCAGGTGAATATCCTCCAATCCTGTGGGCTACCAAGAGGGACTTGGTTTCAGTGACGCTGTCGGCACGCCTGGCAGGCTGGCCAAGGTGTAAAGAACCCGGGGAGGTTCCCCTTCTGCCTAACAGGAGTGTGGTAGGCAGGTTGGGCGCCAGGATCTCATCTTTCTTAGGACGCTGGTGGGCTGGACAAACTATAAAGGATTTAGAAAACCCCCCCTTCCAGGCCGGCTCCATATATCTTCCCGGCCCCCCTTTTCGTGACAAATACCAGAACAAGAGTGCCTGTCCTGCACAGCAAGCCATCTGAAACAGCCTTTAAGCTATTTATCAAATCAGATCAGTTCACTAAATGGGTCCAGAAATGCTTGTGGTGACAATAAGCATTGTCAACTGCAGCAGGACAGGGGGTGGACAGGATGGGCAGCCCTAGGCTGACCAGGAGGGTATTCCGTTCCATGTACGTTACCTTTGTTATAAAGCTGGGGGATCACAAGGATCAAGCTCTTCCTCTTCCACTCTACCACAAGCCCCTGAATAAGCACGGCAATACAGCACAAAAATCACACCGAAGCAATTTAAACAGTAATCTTATCAATAGCACACCTCTTGCAGAAGGGGCTGAATGAATGGTGAAACAATATAGACTTCTGGAGGAAGGGAAGGGGCATCCTGCAACCAACTGGTACGGTTGCCCATACTACCCCTCCATCCCAGTTTGCACTGTGCAACCAGAAGGGAACTGACCTGTGCTAGGAAAGGAAAGGGTCAACATGAGAATGGGAACAGCAGCCAGAAAGAGTGCAGGGCTCTTTCTCTGATAGCCATGCCAATTTAAGTGTTTAAAATTACATTTTGTGCAAAAGTTGCTTTCTAAAGGTGTAGTTGCAGGATCAACCTTTGTCAATCTAAGGATCCACTGCAGCTGAAAGCTCATCATCTGCTCAGTTGCACACTCCAGCCACTCTACTTCATCTGCTCCACAAATTACAAAGCCACAGGCAAGTCAGATCACTTCACAGATCTGACTGAACAGCCAGCTGAGCAAATACATAAAGATACCAATTAACTTTCAATCTGCTGCAGGTACATCCTTTTTCAGACAAAACAAAAGGAAAGTGTTAAGATGCAGTCAGCCAGAAAGAGAGCAGTGCCTCCAGTTTAACAACTTAAAAAAAGCCAATTAAAAAAAAAAACTTTAAGCAGAGGATAATACTATTTGTGGCAACATTTGCAAAACCCTACATCCAGACAAGGATGTGCCATCAAGTTAAATATTATGTAATAGAATAGCTCCAGTTGGAAGAGACCTACAATGATCACTTAGTCCAACTGCAATAATTTTTTATTCTGCGTGTAATCAATTTCTATTTCAATATATATTTTAGGCCTCAGAATTTGGACAAAAAAAATCAATAAAACAAAAGAACAAGGGCATCTGGCTGGCAGAATGAACAGCATAAGCCACTGCTAACCACCACACCTCTTAAGAGCAAGCACGTTCCAGTAGTACAAACCACCAGTCTTAAGACTTTTACCTCATATCCAAATTAAATGACACATATGTACTGCCAGTTTTTCCTACAGAGAACTTGGCCTAGCTACTGAGGAGAGGGAAAAAAAAAAAAAAAAAAAAATCAACACAAGACCAGACAGTTGCTTCTTCACTCTGACCATCCTCCTATATCACAATACCTTAATATGGCAGAGTCTTGAAAGAGAAAGCGGAAAGATCAGACATATGCTATCCTGAGAAGCCCTGGCAAGAGGGGAAGAAAGCACCAAGGAGAGCAGGGTTAATTGTAAGAAGAGGAGAGCAGATTTTGGTAAAGCCTCAAAGCAGAAAAAAGGAAGCAGTGCTCGTGAAAGATGGAAGAGGGAGAGGAATTTGGAGCATCTGGCAGTGCAGTAAAGCTAAGGCCCAGAAAAGAACACATTCTCAATTTGCTTTATTAATAGTCATCTCTCTTCATGCTTCCCCTATTATTTTTCATAGTTGAGAAGCAGCTGAACTATACAAGAACATCTAACAAGTTAGAAAAAACCCAACAAAAACCCAAACTTCCTTTAGAAAGAACTGCCCAAAAGAAAATCTAATTTCTCAATGAAAGTGAAGCCACTACTGCCCTCACTTAGTAGCCATTTTGAGAAGTCTCTCCCCAGAAAAGCTATGCCAGCAAATCCACGATGCTCAGATTAAATCTGTCTTTAAATATACAGATGGAGCAGGGAAAAAAACCCCACCACACCAACAAACCTCCATGTTGTAACTGCAAGTGTCGAGGTTAAAAAAATGTGAGAAAGATTTTGCATCATATTTTTCTGAGTTTTATCTACAGACAAAGTCAGAGCAGCTGGCAACAGAGAAGAGTTGGAAGTTCGGATCCCCTTTCACATATTTCCACAGCTTAAAGTATTTGAATTTCTTTTCAGTTGAACTGTAAGTTTCCTGGATTTAGCACTTCTGTTTTGAAAATGGTGACAACAGCCCTATCATGTATTTTGTTCTTAATTATGATTTCATCATCTTCACCTTAACAATCATTTATTGGCAGCACACTGAAAGCATTTGTTGATAATATGCTTTCAGCCAGACTCTAGAAGATACTGAGCACAAACAGCAAGTTATTTCACAAAGTCATGGCTCCCTCGATACATCGAGGCAGAGGGCAATTAGCTTCACCATGCTTAGCAGCTTATTTTTATAATTATGCACATAATCAGAAATATGATGGTATGAACTCCTGGCAGACACAGACAATATTTCCAAACAACAGTATTTCTTTACCTTGCAAATATTTGCATTAGCTTCCTTCTACAGAGACTGTCCTTAATTATTAGGTGGTATGAGCTCCATGTCCATAGAATTTGAGCATGGGAAAATGAGAAGGGATTCCAATGCGTTCTAGAGCTCTCAGTACCTAACTTTTTCTACTGGGATGGTGCCATCTTAAAGGATATCATGGACCAGTTCAAAACACATAAAAAAATACAAAACATTAAGTGACTCAAATATACTAACAAAAACCCCCAAGCTTTAAACAATAGAATCAAATGCCAGTTTAATACATTCTCCAAGAGCCTACTGACTGGCCTCATGCAAAGTGCAAGTCTGCCAATGGAAAATCCAAGATGTATCTGGAGCCTCTGTCAATAGCTTCTGGATGTTAGAATGGTGATAGATCACAAGCTGGCAATAGCCCGCACCTCTTATGCCGTGTTTCACACTGGCTTGAAACAGAAGACCATTACTGCCACGGAAACATCAGTTCCTGTTGCCTTCAGTACTACAGCTTTTCCTACTATGCTTCACTGTATCTTTCTTCCACTGCAGTAACAATGCTACTCATCCACCACTCATGTTCTCTCCAGGAAAGACAGGAGACTTGCACGCTACAGCGTGCCTTGCTTCCACAGAAATATACAGGTTATTTTAGGATACAGGCCTTACAGTAAGAGGAGAAGGTAGGAAAACTTCAAACCTTGTAAAGTCTTCCAGGTGTTAACCTGAGATTAGAATAAACTCTTGAGAAATCTTGCAATCTTTCATTTCTTTTGCTGACTTCATTGCAGGACAGAAGTTTGATACCTGAATATGCTGACCTATGGCTCTGTCTCTACTAAATACAGTTTATTCCATGGGGAGTAGAGTGGAAATAGCTATAAAAGGAACCTACTTAACATCAGAACTTAAGTTCTACTCAATATTCTGTCAGAGGATAAGCAAAAAAGCTTTGAGATCAATATCTTCCTGAAAAACGGCTTTGGAGAGAAAAAAACCAAAGAGGACTTCACACAGGGCAAAGCAAAGTTATTCAGTACTTCCAACACAAAACAAGCTGCAATAGCTGAAGGCTTTGTTACACACCTCTAGGTACATACCCTTCACATCTCCTTTAAAGGAAACTTTTTATTCATTCTTCCACATGGAAAGTGAAACAGAAGTTATACATGCCCTATATGTTCCATAATCCTCTTCTCCTCAGCACTGAACTTCAAATTCCACACTAGGTTATGTCATGACAAGCGTAGCTGTGCCAAAAGAAACCAGGCCTAAGAAAGTATCTAGTCAAACATCACAAATGTGTATTATACCAAGTCTGTTCCTTTTAAAGATTATTACATCTTATAGTTTCCTGATAGCAGTCCCATTCTGGTAAGGGTCACCAATTTCACTGAAATAGTGAGATTCCTCTTCTGCTCAGAATATGCAAAGCGTAACACTGAAGGGGAGCATTACCTTTCAGACAGACTATAAAAACGGAAAAAGAAAATTAAGAGAACAATCCAGAAGAGGTCACTATGACTACAGTTCAGAAGCTATCTACCTTCAGAAAGCAAATTCAAATCATGGAGGTCACCGTGGTGCACCACAGACACTAGCAGAGGTCCTGAAAACAATTTGTTTGTTCACCCGGTGTGTTTCCCCTTAGACAGCTTCAACACCACCTTTGACTCCAGACCTTGATTTTACCTCCCAGTTCTTTGCTACAAATTGCTTCCACTCTTAAGCAGTGTGGCAGTTCTTTCTAAACTAAAGAATAAAACCCAGCTTCCACTCCCAAAGGTTAAAGCATTCCTCTGCTCACCGCACAGCTGAAGTTTCTTCCCCAGCTTTAAACCAGAACATTATGCTGTGTGAGGCAACCAAAGGGTCTCTACCAGCACTTGACTTGCACTGTTAAATGGAAGCAAAAAAGTTAAACAGGAGTCCAGAATCCAGTAGCTCCACGTTCCTTACCTCTCACTAAGTGAATGTCCAACTCCAGGATATAAAAAAAATACAAATCGCTAAAGCTACGGACCACTGGTGCCATCTGGAGGCCAAACAGTCCAGCCCACCTAAAGTTTTCTGTCAACCTCTGCTCATTCTTGAGTGTTACCCTCCAGAGAGCTTGCTGCACAAACATACCAACTCTACAGCCTCAGAGGAAGAGAAAAGTTTAAGAGTAAAGATATTGGTTACAATAAAATTATACCTATTACGTGAAAGTATTCAACTACAAGTCTCTCTACAGCTGAAATTGCTCAGTGGGCAGCTGAAGTTCGTTACAGAACTAGTTACCCTCCAGAGTCCGGACTGTCCTTGGACCAGAGGTAAGATCTCTATTCCCTACATACCGGTCCCACAGCTGTACTGGTATAGCTGACTGCATCGCAGAGCAGCATTAAGATATCTAGTGGCACAGTCTCCGTAAGCTATCCCCCTCTCAGCCAGCCGTCAGACGGGATGCTTTTTGAGGGAAAGGGTAACTACCATTAGCAGTACTGTGGTGTGTTGTACATACGTGTTCCCTTTGTCACGAGCTCTAGATTTGATTACAGTTTAAACAAATGGAATCTAAATACATAAGACTCTTCAGGATTTTAGAACACTGAAAAGTGATTTGTAAGTGTTACTGTCACATGGGATCTTAAAGACGGAGAGTCCAGAATTATTAAAACTGATGTTTCTGGACAGATACTCGGAAATAAAACGTACTTGTTTGTTGCCGTTTAAAAAGGGACAGACCCACCAAAGGGTTTTCTCTGTGACTTCTATAGCCTCAGGAAAAACAAACTCTTCAAGAGCTAACAAAAAAGTTGAAAAAAAAGGAACAAGTTTGGGCTAGTAACAGACAATGGGGCTTGTCCTAGGCAAGGAAAGAAAAACAGTAAAACAGGTTTTTTGATTAAGGGAGTGAAACAAAATTGGTTTAATGCACCAAGCCAATGTAAACTTCTGTAGCCTCAGGGAAATGTAAACTCCCTGAGAGCTACACAAAAGAGTTGAAAAAATAAAAGGTTTGGGCTGATAACAGTCAATGAGGCTTGTCCTGGGCAAGGAAGAAAACCAATAAACCAGCTTTTTGTATTAAGGGGGTGAAACAAAATTGATTTAATGCACCAAGCCAATAAAATCATAAATCAATCACTTAAATTTAAGTAGCAGAGATGACAGATGAAAGAGAAGAGAGCTTAATAAATAGTTAAGGTATATACATATAAATAAGGTATATACATATAAATATACATTTTTTCCTATTCATTCCCCACATCCCCAGTTCAACAAAAAAAGCCTGTACCATGCAGTTGCGGGGGGAAGAAATGGGAGGGGCAGTCTTTTTAACCTCCAGGATTTCAATTCAAATATGAACTTCTTCGGAGCAAACTTCCTTGCAGTATCTTAGCCCTTCTCCAAGATGGCTGGAAGAAACTTCAGTTTGCCAGTCTGCCAGGGGCTGTACTTCGGCTTACAGCTCTCCCCATCCACAGAATAGGATATGGACCAGGTTCTCCAGGGAACGCCTTAAGTTTCCCGCATTTCCACAGAGGCTCTGTGCTGGGCATCTGAAACCTCATCTGGTTTCCCCATGCCAGCAGCTGTTCCCTTGATGCAGGGTTCGGGGGCTTACAGCTGGTTTGCCCCTTTTCTTCTGGTTAAAAACTCACGTCTAACAAACCAACTCCACCAGTAATCGGCAAAACAAAAAGGTCTACCTGCAGCGTGGAAGAAATCTTTTTACTGCTCCACAAGTTGACGTAACTGCAGTCTCTTTCTGATGGGTGTTCCTTCTCCCTGTATCTGTCCCAGTAAAAAGTCCAATGGATGCAAGCAGAAGCCATGTGAACTGCAGCTTTATATAGGCTCACTCACAGAGGCGCTTGCTTGACGTGTCTCAGCTCCAAACAGAAAGCTGAGAACTTGAGAAGAGGGGCTGGCACTTTCTGCTTCCCCCACAGTGATGGCAATTTCACAATGCCAGCTAGCAAAATGCCTTTCGTGCCAAGAAGGAAGGGAGAGGAAATCCCCCCCTCCATATGGAAGCCAACATTTTTCACTATCACATTGTTAACAAAGCAATTTCTTCAGGGTTGACTACAACACTGTTTCAAGCTCTAGAGGCAAATATTCTCAATATCAAAAAAGCAAAGAAATTCAGCCAGCCAGCATTTGGGTTATCAAGTAGGGACACTGGCTCACAAACTCAAAGAAAACATAGCACTGTTTCAGGAGATCTTTTAACCTAGGATAACTCAAGTGACCTACAGTCTTGCTGTCAGTAGGAGCTTCTGGAATATTATCTTCCAGGAAAGTATTTCCAGGCACATGAAAGACAAAATTATCAGAAATAGGAAGCACAATTTTTTTGTGAGTAAATCACATCTCGGGCCTCCTGATTGCCTTCTAGGATGACATGAATGGTTCTGGGGACAAAGGGAGAGCAGTGGATGGCACGACTCAAGATCTGAGCAGTCTAACGGCCCCTGCAAAGTTAGAGGAATAGGCTAACAGAACCCTCATGAGCAAATGCAAGTCTTGCACCTGGAAGGAATAACCCTGTTCAACAGCACAGCTTGGGTGGATAGAAAGCAGCTCTGCAGAACAGACAAGCAGTCACAGCAGACAAGCTGAATATGAACCAGCAGCCTGCTTTCGCAACTATGAAGGTTAACTACACGCTGGGCTGTATCAACAAGAGTGTAGCCAGTAGGTTGAGGGCAATTATTAGTATCTCTTAGTTGTGAGTGCTTGTTAAGCACAGACTGGACACACATCTGGAACACTGTGTCCAGTTATGAGCCCCCAAATACCAGCAGAAGTATGGACTAAGTGGTACAAGTCTGGCACAGATCTATTAAAATGTGCTGAGAAACATGATGTACAAGGAGAAGCTGAGGAGAAAAATTATTACTTAGCTTGCAGATAATAATGCTAAGACTAGATCAGCCTAATTCCTTAAAGCATAGCTACAAAGACAGACTTCTCAAAGACGCACAGCAGAAGGACAAGAGGCAACAGTCAAAGTGCAACAGGGGAAATTCTGATTAGATACTAAAAACCCACACACCACACATACACTCACAGTGAAAACAGACAAACGTTGGAGCAGGTTGTCAGGAAAGACATCTCCATTCTGGGAAAATACTCAAAACTTTATAAGGCTATAGAACACATGCCCAAACTTTGAGAAAGGGCTTTTCTTGAGAAGGAGGTTGGACTAAAAACCTCCAGACTTCTCACCTAAATAATTTGATGATTCTGTCTTAAGAGATTCACTAGAACTGGCTGAGCAGTATTTCAGTCCAAAGCATATCCTTGTTTCCTTCTTCACCTCCTACCATAGACCTCTAACACAACTACAACTGTTGGGGGAAAAAGAGCAAAAAAACCCACCCATCAAAAAACAGCCATACACAACCCCACATACGCTTGCCCCCAAGCAAAACACATTACTCTCCTGTCAGAAACAAAAATGCTATCTATCATGGAACTGGCACACTTGCCCCCAGAGTAGAACACTTGTCTCTTACACAGGTGGAATTTTTTCAGAGTTAACTCCTTTCTTACAAAGAGATCAGCAGAACTAACTTTAAGACATTAATGATGGAGCAAATCCTGTTTTGGAGGCCCACTAAGCATTGCCCATTTTCAGGATATCCTAGCAATCTACTCACGTATTCACAATAGATGATCTTGTTTCTCCCTCCGCTTTCCAATAACATGCAATATTAGCAACTAACAATTTAATTGCCGATTCCCAAAGAAAAGTCTTTCACATCAGGCATCTTTTAAGGCTCCTTTTCTAAAGTGAATATGGTTGCCAAGTTTTCCACTGCTCCCTTTCCAGAAAGCCATCTGTTCACGTTATCTTTGGAGGCAAAGGCACGTCACAACACACCTGAGGGGATCAGTTCAGCAATTCAAAGGAGGATATTTCTTGTGAGATCATTCTTAAAATATAATTTTGTATTCAGTATCTGCTTTGGATAAAAAAATAAGATGGATTCAGTATCTGCCCAAGTCAGAGTCATGCAGGCTTGAACCCTAGAAATACTAATTCTGGGTACACCAGACATGCTTATAAGACAGATTCAATGTTGCTTAAAACTGTTGCAGAAGAAAGTCCTATGATGCTTTTTTCTCAAACACCACCACCGTAAAGTTTCTGGTCTGCTGGAAATTCAGAGGGGTGATTATTTCAAGTTTATTGGTTACTACAGACAGGTATTTAGCTAAACATCTGTGATGAAGATAAACACGTATTTTTGGTATAAAGCATTCCTCCTGGGCACCTTTCATTACCTATATGCAAAAGAAAATTGACATCTTGCAGGCTAAGAACAGTGAACCCACATACTCGATACAATAGAAAATACAAATACCAACCTAAAATTTAGAGCAGCAGTTGACAGTATTAAAACAAAGGCTAATACAGCCAGATACCCAGCTGCTTTTGTCTTTAGGACTAAAGTGAAATTAAGAATGTTTAGATTCCCTTCTCCATCCTCAAAGGTGAAGGGACACAAAGGCACCAAGAGTCCAAAGAGGTTTCAAGAAGTACCAACCTTGAGAATGAACACACCGATGATGTGTGTCGCCATTCAATCCTTAAGAGTTGAAAACTTGCTTTATTTATTACATATGTAATGAAGTCCCTCCCTAAAGATCCTGCAATCTATATAAAGAAAACTGACGGGACAAAGCATGATGAAATATCATAACATATTTAAAGAGCTCCCAACTGGCATTTCCCTCATTTGCCATGGTGTCAGGAGTATAGAGGCAAGCCAGGACATCTCTGGATCACTACGTGCAGGCACACCAAGAATGAAGAAAACTCCCCTACCTGACCAATCCTTCCTCGTAGAGATAGATGACAAGTGGATCATAGGACGTAACCAGAACATAGAGGCGCACATCAAATTTGAAATCTGAAATACAGTTGTCAGGAATCAGTAACTGCAAACGTCTTTCATACATTATATCCAGTTGAGGAGTTTCAACAGACCACAGAGCAATAAACCATTATCTGCTGCTGACACAAGCACCTGAAGCTTTCTCAGTTGAAAAGCTTCCCAATTTTAAGGGATTTTCCTGGTACTAGAAGAAAATAGACCATTCAATTATTCAACTGATTCTTGCAAAGGTTACATAGATCCTCAGATGTGGGTTTGGGGGAAGAGAGAAAAGTAATGCCTAAGCACACTCACCATCTATGAGCAAGGGGTTGCTGATGTAACGAGAAATCAGGATGTTGTCTTCCAGGACAATCTGGTTTGGCTACAGAAGAATGGAGAATCCAAGAGTGAAAAAACAGGAGGCGTAAGTATCAAGAAGGTGACTAGATCAAACCCACCTTTTTTTGCAGCCTTTCCCTCCCAAAGATTCCCATTGTTGTACCAACAACTATGTCTGGGGAAGCAGGAAAGAAAAACTAAATGAAAACACAGCACTGTCAGTCACAACATACTTACGGTAATTAAATCCTAACCAGAAGTCTGGGGATGATTACACTGCAAAAAATCTGCCCACTGAAGGAGTTAATTGCTCCTTGGAGTAGAATACCGATTTAACAGCCACATGGCAAAAGGAAGGGAAAAAACACATTTAAGAAGTGACTGTCATTCTGAGGGCCTCTCAAGTGTTTAACCAAACACATGGAGGAGGGGTTTAGAAGACACTGGAAGGAACATGCGACTTCCTCAGCAATGGTAGATACAAGTGAAGAAAATAACTCTGCAACTTGTGATCTTTACAGCTGGATCCTGGGCTGGAATCCAACTTTTTTGCCTACATGAGTAGGTAAAACCTTCTACTGAGGTTCAGTTCACAGCAGTTACTGTACTAGAAAGATTTTACCCTTGTAGCTCGTAACAGAAATCTCTATCTATGATAAATACACATAGCAAAGTCACCAAATCCAACCATTTTCTTGCTGTCAATTTGCAGAAGAGCCAAAAGAACCCCATCATCCTGCCTTTATTCAAGTTTGCTTGTATTCAGCCACATCACCAACATCGTGAGCAGGAAGCCTCGGCATAGAGAACGCATATATACAACATCAGGGAACAAGTTCTACTTGCTTCAGCACATCACACAAAAGTGACAGCCCGTTTTATTATGGTTCAAAGAAATTAAGAGATTTGTTATTTTGTTGGGGGTTTTTTTGTTCTTTTTAAACACTTGTGTGATGAGATTCTAGATGGCACTCCCTTAATAGCATCACAGTGAAGGAAACTGAAGTCTTTGGGCCTAACTAGTTGAAGAGTTTCTGTAACAGATATTCAAAAAGGGAGATTGGTCTCAGAAGGATCTTTGCCAGTTGATGGCCAACTGCCATATAAGCCTGAGCTCGCTCTTCTCTTTCAAGCAAAGAAAAAGCTGAGCACAGCTCTGGAAATACCTACCTCATACACTTGGCAAATTGCAATCTTATTTTAAGGGAAATAATCCAAGTAGAGGACAGATGAGGCAGCATGACCCTTTCAGTGCAGGGTAGGCTACAGGCATTTGAGTGAGTGAAAACAAAATGACTCACTAGTCAGTTTTGCTGATGAGAAGATTTACTGGAACCCTCTCATGTGTTTGGCTCCTGCCCAGTTGTATTTGTTACCTATGACAACCTAACTCCCTGCAAAGCCCAAAGAGGGCAAAAGATGCTCTAACCAGCACAGTGATTTCAAAGAATCATCCCCACTACACCTCGGTAAGGGCACACTGGCATTTAGATAACACAGCTCTAAGATTGATACACATCCTACTTTATCACACAAGGTTTCATTCTAACTGCTCTTTTCCAGGGGGAAGAGGGAGACAAGGGGACTGTTTCAGTCACGCAGGGAAACAACTAAGGAAGGTTCGGGAATTTTCCCAGTGCCATCCTACTGTCAGCGAAAAGGAGACCATGAAGCAGAACAGCTTCTCAAACTGTCTCAGCGAGCTTGAACTTGCTTCTAATAAGCTAAGACTTGAGAGAAGGTTGCAAGACAAGCACGGCATACAAAGGAATGGATTGGGTTTGGTAATGCAGCATACGCCCAGGCAGGCTTTGCCAGCTGCTCAGGACTGTTGAGCTGCTCACCAAGACAGGGTTGAAATCCAAAGCAGGGACAGTGTCTGGTTAGATGTTTCCATGCCCCTTGCCTAGAAGCTGGCAGGGTTTTGCAGAGAGTGTTACTGAAAAGGAATCATTTTGCTGAACACTTACATGGTTTATCAGGTAAACACCTCGACCCCTGGAAGAGGCCACCGGCTTCACTATCCATAGGCCTCTGTCCTTAGAATAGGTACCTGGTTAAAATAAAAAAAGCACAAGTCTGAAACATCTCCCGTTTTGCTTATTTTACAGAGGAACAAGAATCAAGAATGCTGCCTACAGTAAAAGCTTTAGAAAACTGCATGAGGAGATCAAAGTCTACATTTTATATACACTTTTTTGATGTTTTTACCCCTTAGGGCTCACTGCAATTATTATAGTCCCTTCCTGAAGCCCACCCTGCTCCTCCTTTTAGATTAATTTCTCTATCCTATACCTCTTTTTGGCACTTCTCTCTTCAGTATTGCCTGATATTAGTTAGGGATATTGTGAAGTCGACCATCAACAACACAGTGCACGAAAGAAAGGTGGAATCTTAAGTCCACATGAGCTTCTTGAGGACTTATGCAGGCATGGAGTAAGCAGCAGAGTAGAAATTATAAGGGCCTTTTCCACTGTCTTTTCAGCTTCCTCTAATTTTGCTGCCTTAACCACTGGCAAGACTAACAGGCTGGAATAGTAAAAGTAATTCCCTTCCCCCCACCCAGTTATTTTGCTTTAGGTCCAAGCATCATCAGCCATTCACTTACTGCAGAAGTCCTGGTGCTCTGTTGGGAGGATAAAGGTCTGAGGCAAGATATGGAATGTCTTGAATCCATAAGCCAGCTGCATACGACTGACATTCTTGTATAGCCTGTCCTTTCGTGTCAGTTCATACGACCTGAAGTCCCAAAACGAGAGACTGTCTATATATCCCCCACATTACAGCAACCTTTCATCCTAGTTACTAAAGCATGTGTAGCCCCGTCAGATGTCCAAACCCTAACCTGCAACTACTCTTCAGTTTTACCATCTCTGTACTATGACTGTACTAATATCCATCCTCATTTGTAAATCTTTTGCTATTCCCAAGACATAACAGTTTGCTGTGCTGTAATGGTGTGTGTAAACTTTAGCAGGTGACCTATGACGATCTCTGTAACTAAGAACCCAAAGCCCCAAATACTTATACCACCAAATAAAAAAAATCTAGTATTTGGGCTACAGACAAGTGCTTCAACTCACATACTATCTCCCCAAAACCCCAAAGATTGTTTTCATGAAGACAAAATGCAGTGTTATGAAGACACTGGCACAGGCCCAGTGTATGGAGTCTTCACAGTATCATGTATACTCTATTTTCTTTCTTTTTTTTTAGAGCTAGCTACATTCAGACTTACACAAACCATCACAAAGACATTCAGCAAAACATGATATCAAGGCCTTACCTAGGGAAATGATTGACCTTCTGAATATCTGTGAGGGAACGCAGCAAGTAAGGTTTCAAGTGTGATCCTGTCCACATGAGATTATAATCACTGCTACTAGGGTGCACCTAAAAAGCAACATAAAAACACCACAGACATAAAAAAATGGAAATAATGAAAAGCACCAACACTTGTCCTACAGACTGTGACCTTATGTCCATGAGACCAAAGCAATTCTAGTTTAAGACAATATCCTCTACCCATCTCTAATATTAGAGCAACTCTAGCCAGACTCCTGTATAGTAGTGCTGGGAAATAACTAGGTCATTTTTCTAAACAAAATTTGTGGTTTTGTTCTTTTCATAAACTGTTTAAACTCAGTTTGTAATTTGATTTCTTCAGGAAATTTGTGAGTCCCGTTCCTTAACTTAGTCTTACTCAGAAGAAAATTCACTGTACATACGCATCTCTCAAACTGACATTAGCTGCTTAAAGGACATTCTTTAGAGCAAGACGGGTGCTAGAAGAGAAGCGTGCAACACTATATCAATGACCTATGAGTTTGCAAAGGCTGAGAGATTAAATCCTTCAGATCTTCCCAAGAGTATGCACTTTAAAAGCAAGGACAAAAACAAGCAAAAACCCCAAAACCACATGACCCAGCTTCAGCATCCCTTTCTCCCTAATTTTGAAGGATTATGGGTAAAGGGTACTCCTTTGAGAGACCAAAATCACAATATATTTCCTGTCTGACTGGCAGAGTATGTAAAAATAGGTGTCCACATCAACTTCCTTGTTCTTAGCCTGCAGAACAAATAAAAAAAAACACCACGCAAAAAAGCCCCAAAATGTAATCATCATCATCACCACCTCCCAGCCCAGCACTTAATCAGATCTGAAGTTCACTGCGCTCACCTCGTGGAAACCATGGGCGGTCAGAATGCTTCGAACCAGGCGGCTGTCTGTCCGCACAATCTTATAGGACAAGTGGTAGTGCTCTGAAGAGAGAAGACCACCACAGGACTCAGCACAGTACAGCTGCACTCAATCCACAGTGGAGCACCCACACAGTAGCAGCACACACAGGAAATGCCCATCCATCTCTTGGGGCATTAACTCCAACGACACCATTAAAGTGACTTACATCAATCCTTAGCTGTAATTTCTGCATCACTGAACTCTACTGTATCCAGATAAAAACACAGGACATCCTATGTGTTTTAAACAGCAGTTAATACAGACTGTTTTATAACACTCCAAACATGATTTCTGCTCTTCATTCAAGATTAGTATTCCTAGCTGAAAGTCACCATGTCATATGCCCCTCATTGACATGGCTAGATTCCATGGTCATTTTTTAGATCTTGAAAACCAAAAGAAAACACTGAATTTTTGTTCATATCTCATTCACCTGTTCTGATCTTCCCATAACTGCAAAAAAAAACATAGCAAATAAATCAGACGAGGAAAGAAAAAAAGAAAATCCCTATCCAAGAACAAAATCATAGACACAAAAGCAGTAAGTAGCACCAGAAGTATAAGATGAACAGAAAGCAAGCAGCAAGACTAGGGGCCAGTTGTCATACAAAAGGATGTGGCAATCCATAAAAGAGTTCAATGAAAGTAGAGGCAGAAATTGCAACAGTAGAATACAGAATCACTTGGAAAAGGCACTTTACAAATTCATTCACACTGAGAATACAAAACCAAAGATAGATTAAACCTCAGGAAACATGTTCTACATATAAAAATAAGTCTAAAGAAAAGAGGAAGAAGAATCAATCTGGGACCAGACAAAGCCCAAGAAAATTTAACGTGTTGCTCTATTCTGCAGTGGACTTATTAAGCCACAAAAAGCCTACACCTCCTGAAAAAAGCAGAACGACATGCCACACTCCAGTTAGGGTACAAGTTACAATTACCATCAGCTTCTGCCATCCTTCAAGTATTTAACTCACAATAAAACCATCAAGAATTTCCACATACAAATTACCCTCTCCACCCCTTGCCCCAACGAGCCATTTCTGCCTGGATATTAGAAATTAGGGCACCAATCACCTCAGAAAGAGAGAAGCAAGAGAAGAAAGGAGCATGAACTTTTTCACAAAAAGGAGCAGAGTAGTAGCTTTTTTCCAACTCAGCACATCCAAAATAAGCTCCCAACTGTACACACCCACCAAATACTAACTTCTCACAATCCAGAGCGACTATTTATACCAACTCTGCCTCTTATTTAGAGGATCTCCCTTGCTTGACAGTAGATGGGTTTGGTCTCCTGACTCAAAGGTTACCAGAGCAGCAATCATTTTGCTTATGGCATTACTCCTAGTTGCGAGGCTGTAGACAAAGAGATTCGTTACTACAGCATACCACTGTTCTTACCACTGCGGGCTGGCTGTTTTAATTCCCAGTGAAACCCTGTCAAAACTCACTGCAGTGATTTATTTTAAGTTCGCAGCTACAGAGGAGTGAATTTATGTTCTGGTCATATGTTCTAGCATAGCCTCCAAGTTTGATTTGCAAGCAGACAGTTTCAACTCATCAGGACCCAATGAAGGGACAAATATTGACACTTGTCACAACCCAAGTACATAATACTGATCAAACATTTCTGAACAGCTCGGAGACATGAGAGAAGCGTAATTTCCTTCCTAACATGTCCTCTTCCCCACCACGAAGAGAAGGGAACATCGAGGTAAGAGATTTCTACCTCCTGCCTTCGGGCCAAAAGCTGGCACACAGTTGCACCCACCTCCAATAAGGCGGAGGTAGCTGTCATTGGTCAGAATGGCTTCAGCATGGAACACCAAAACGGGGATCCTCCTGCAGCCACCACCAGTCCACTTGATACATGGATGATCCCTGAAACGGCAAAATAGTCAGTATAAACGACTGCTGAGCCTCATACACACAGTGGTTACTCACGATGAGAACACAGCAACTCTCTATCTTTGCCCACCTAGCCTGTGGGCCAGATAGAGAAAAACACACTTTCAGAAATTAACCGAAGATTGGCAAAAAGGATTGTAAACATTGCACTGTGACTTTTGGCACCTGGGGTGTGGAAAAATATATTTTCTAATTGTTGCCCGCCCTTATGCATTTGATAAGTAGAACATCTGTATTCAGATAACACAGAACTTACAGGCACCCTGTCAAACATGCCTGAGATCCCTGCTCTGCTGTGGGAAGACCAAAGCACAGTGATAAACTACGCTGCCTGAATCCCTGGAAAACAGACACAAACAGCAGGTTCGGCAATCCACTAGCAAGGAACGAGCTCCACGGTGCCTGCATCCCCACTTGTGTGCCTCTGCCTGGATCTGCTTTGGGGATTCCCCTCAGCTGACGAGGTAACAAGGAAAACAGACACAAACAGCAGGTTCGGCAATCCACTAGCAAGGAACGAGCTCCACGGTGCCTGCATCCCCACTTGTGTGCCTCTGCCTGGATCTGCTTTGGGGATTCCCCTCAGCTGACGAGGTAACAAAAATAAATTTGCTCTTTGCATTTCAGCTGTGGTTTTGTGGCTGCTCCCACACCCTGCCTGTGCTGACTCACACACACATGCAGGCACCCTTGGTACTCAGCTATAACGGGAATCTTCCAGATCATTCTCTTTTTGTGTTGGTCTTGTGTCAGTCTAAGTCAGAGTTCTCTTTAATTCGTATTTATTTTACTGAGTTTAATTTGAGAGAAATTCCATTAATTTGCACAGCTACAGTTTTCTGGATTTCTGCCTGAAAACAGGATATTTAATTCAGGACAAACCATCATTGCTGGTATCCACACAACCAAACTTTATGATGCAGGTTCCAGCCTCCCATTTAAGAACTGAAATCAGTGCACGCTGCCTGGCTGTAATCCTGGACTCATGCAGAGTTTGAAAGATTAGAACAGGCTTGGCTCAACACAACGGACAAACTTGTGTATTCTTCCTTTTTAATTTCTGCCAGAGGCAGTGGAATGCAAGCTCAAAGAGTTCAGCAATGATGCTCCCATCCAGCCACCCAAGCTACAGCTTCCGAGATACAGTGATCAGTTCTGTTCAAAACAACAAGACTACATTAGGAACTATCACCTCCTCAGAGACACACACACACAAAAAAATTAAGATCCATTATATAAAAAACTAAGCTCATAGAAAGAAACCCTGTAAAACTCTGAGCGAATAAAACTCAGACTGCTTAGTACTCACTGCACAAGGAAATGGAATCATAAAGTTAACAGAAAACAGCAACTGAGGGGCTGGAGAGGCATATCACCATCTACACAGACAAGAAGTAACAAAGACTGGCAGAGCTACACCAAAGCGTTTGTAGATGGAGTGTGCAAGATCATTGTCTGCCAAAGGTCTGGAGAAACAGAAGATAAAACACTTCCTACACTTGGAACACAGCAACAGAGATAAAAAGGCAATTTTCTGATGCTAAGACAAGGAAGTACTCTTAAGCGTAACCTTGGTCTTCTTACCCAAGTCATTACCACTATCACCCAGACACATTAGCTTCGCAGTACTCCCATCCGCTTCCACCACCTCCAAAAGAAAAAAAAAAATCATCTACTGGGGTTTAATTAGCTGCAAGAGACACAAGACACTTCCAGAAATTACACTACAGGCCAGAACCTTATGTAAGTGAGAAACGAGCTGAGGCAACAGAAGGGGAGTTAATGTTAAGCCTGTCCCGAGGATTTGCAGGAAGGCTCAATCCTCCAGGTGACAACCATTCATTCCTAGCATGACCTTTAGTCATGACACAGACACACTGTTACAATTACATTCTCGGTAAAGGAAGTTCTGGACTCTTCTATCCATGAAGGTCTGTCCAGTCTGAGACAACTACCCGGAGTGAAGCAACATTCCTCTACAGGCTTTCAGCCACTACAGTTTGCAGCTGGGCAGTCTGTTGCAATAGGCCCCCAAAAGAAAACAAAGAGGTCATATTAAAGTAAGGACAGCTGAAAATGGAAAGTGATTCCACACTGGGAAAGCATAAAGGAACAACTCTTCAGAAGTAAATATAAAAGAAGTTACTAAACAAAGACAGAACAAACATACACTAGTAAGCAAGAAGAACTCTAGGAGCTGCATTCTCACAGGACAATTTTTAGAAAAGGATATAAAAGATTGTCTATCACTCTATTGTATAGCAGATTCCCATTCTCTGCAGCACAGTAAAAAATAAAACAAAAACACTAAACAAACAAAAAGAAAGGACATTAGTTTCCTCAGTTTCTTAAACATCATCAAGAAAGCTCCCAGCTTAGGAACATGACAGTGAGAAATCAGCAAAACCACAGAAACTACAGAGTACCCAAGGAACAGCTGCTCTTCCAACACTGGTGGGGTGAATATAGTGGTCTTTAATGCTATGAATGTAGATAGTCTGTCTACAGGCTTGAAGCGCAAACCAACCATCTTCCACTTCACAGGCAGGAGGGTGGTATGGAATATAACTGTTTTCAGGTAAGTACAAGTCCTGCAGGGAGGACAGGGAGATAGAAACCGTTAGTAGAGGGTCTTTCTACTTACTCCAACCCATCTGTATCTTCCTCCTCCTCTGAGGTCGAGCCAGTTTCCTCCAGATCTCGAGCCACGCCAACTAGCATTTCCTCTGGGAGTTTTCATATAGCCCAGTCTCTGTAGCATTTGACACCCCTTCCTGCCGATTCAAGGGATCTTGCAAGAGCAGTTACCTTCAATAAGGATTAAAGCCATGAACATATAGCTAACATGAACGTATAGCAAGACAGAGCAGGAGAAATCAAGTAACTTAACTCCCACCTCCTGTCAGTACCTATTTCTCACAGGACTATCAGCAAACTTATTATAGGCTGTAAATCACTTTCTAGCCAGGGAAGTGTAGGAAGAAGCATTAGCTTCCAACAGATTATTCCCCACTCACCCGTGAGAGTCATTCAAGCGCTTACCGTTGAAGTGCATCCATGCCCTCTCTGCCTCCAGCCGCAGAACCGCACAAAGTCGGCTAGGCCCGGCTAAGCGGATAACACCCGCTTCTCCCCAGCGACCAGGCTCCCCCGCCGCCCGGGACCAGTCGGGCACCGT
>NW_010427967.1:111449-138861 GCF_000710305.1 Buceros rhinoceros silvestris | reverse complement strand
TGCTCGCAGCAGCCTTTCCCACCTCAGTATCCCGGAACAGGAAAGTCCCAGTTCAGCTTTCCCCCCATAAGATCCTGTCTCCCTCCCCCCGCTCCCTCTCTCTGCCCCTTCCTGCCTCTGGCCCTTGCGAGAGGAGCCGCTTCTCTCCGTGCGGGACGGAGCTGAGTCGGTCAGGGCAGCCGCCGAGGCGGCGGGGCATGGGGACGGGGCTCTGGGGACCATCCGGCCGGGCTCAGTCCCCTACCCTGAGCTAGCAGTCCGGTGCTCGGCGGGCAGGGCTGCCTTGAGCTCGCACAGTTGAGCTGAAATCCTGAAGTTAGTGATTTTTTTTTCCCCTCCTCCTTTGCCTTCGGTGCTTCCAAAGAGCCCGTAAGGTCTGCAACGGGAGAGGTAGAGAGACTAAGGGAGGAGAAAGAATTAAGAAAAGGAAAAGATGGCGAGTTGCAGGAGCAGCGTGGAGAAAGCGGCATTTTTGTGCTGCTTCTTGCTGGCAATGGGGAGCCTAACCTCTTGTGCCCGGCCGGAGGAGGAGGAAGAGCAAGAAGAGCAGCGCTCCTGTCATGGTGCCTTTGATCTCTACTTCATCCTCGATAAGTAAGTGACAGTCGCATTTAAAAACATTTATTCACCCTTCAGTGCCTCCTTGCAGCAGCAGAGACGTTGTTCCCCCGCCTCCCTGGGTGCTTTCCTCCATCTCCCCTGGTGCCGAACATATTGTGTGGGGCAGGGTCCTTATTTTTGCTCCCCAAAACTTGCACGTTTCCCAAGTGGAGCATTTTGGGGAGCACCGTGCTTTATCCTGGGTTAGTTGCACATGCAAACCTGGAAAATCAGGTTGTAGTGTGTGGTGCATGGGCTGTGAGAATTGGATGTGAGGGGATGTTGGTCAGTACCCCCAGCACTCCTAGAGCTTAGTGTCAAGACTCAGGCTAAGCACCGGGATGTCACCTGTGGGCCTTAGCAGCACCAGTGCTGTGCAGACCTACTTAAAGTTAAGACTAGACTGCTTCTGTGTGGTGGTTGCTTTTTTACAGACTCTGTAAAGTTTTATAAAACTTGTTTCTGCTCAGCTTTGGAGTTGTCTAAACCTGTGTTTGAATTACATCTATTGAAATAGGTTTGCAAATACCCAATTTAAGTATGGCTAGAGGGCATGGTTAAGATCACGTATCTATAGGCATGTTGCAGCAAGCACTAGCAAAGTGAGTGGTAAACTGGTGCACCCACAGGTGTTTTTTAGAAGGCAAAAATGTAATTTTCTCTTGGTGTGCTGCTCTGGCTTATCAGCCAAGGGTTACACTCAAGGAGTGAATTGTTAGTCTCCCACATGCAGTCAGTGTGGTGGTTGTGTTATCTAATATGTTCTCTGTTACATACATGACATGGTATTATGAAAGACTGAAGCCTTTTTCTTTGTGATTCCTGCCCCCAAGGCAGGTACAAAGTCTGCATTGAGCTGTTTCTTAGGTGGAAGGACTGTACCGTCCATCAGGCCTTCTGCACAGCCTGCAGAGGCCAAAAGCCACCATCGCTCAGGAGCCAGGATACACTCGTATTCAAGAAAAAGAGAAAAAGTATCATTAAGTGGTGATTCTGTTTTTAAAACAAAATTATCAGAAGACCGAAGGCATTCTGCCTTTCTAAAAGATGCACTAACACACCATGAGGTCATTGTTTTGGATTTTTTCCCACTAAGAACTTGTTCCTGAAGTAACTTTCACGTCTCGAAAGAGTTCTTATGGGGGTTAGTGTTATTTCCCAAATCCATTCTCGCCAGGCTTTCAAGAAGTGACTGGTACTGTTGTTATGTTCACTTCCAATGTTGAATTCCCTGTAACAACAAATGCTGGTGATGGCAATATGGATTCTCTCTGTGACATGGTATCTTCCTTCTGCAGTGATTTTCTTGTTTACAAGGGCATTATGTACCTCTAGCAATGGCCACACTGCACTCTATGCTCCTTTTCATCTGTAGATCAGAAAGCACTTTACTGGAGTGATCACTGTTATCACTCATTATATTTGGGGAATCAAGGCAGAGAAGAGAGTGATTTGCTCAGTTACTGATATGTAAAGCAATAGGAAGTTGGTTGTGTAAGCAAGTTCCTCTTGAGTACTGTGGACGTGAAATTGTGTATTTTAGTGGGCTACAGGTCTTGTATCATCGCTCAGGTGCTGTCTGCTCACTACAGTGGCCCACTGGAGGTCAGGTCTGATTATGGTTAAACTCAGAAGTCAAAAAATTGGTTCCAGTGGGAAAATTCTCTTTGGCTTCAGTTGCAAACTGAGTGTTCATAACCGAGAGTTATACCAAAGAGTCTCTCTTTGGTAAAACACTGTAGTAAAAGTTACTTGGGTCCCTGAGTGGTTCCAGAACCTGTCCCTGCTCCTACCAAGTCTGTGACAATGTGGTGACAAAGCTGCTTTTGGCCTCAGTGAGACTGCATTATGATCCATATGGGTAATACTAGAGTGCCAGATCTAAGAAGCCATAGATCCCTTGCTGGCTGAGGGTGTATTTAGTCCCAGCTGTATTTGGTGACATCTGGCACAGCACAAGGAGCTTTATGTCGCCAGGGAGGATTGATAGAGTGGATAGACTCTGGATCTTGGGACAGTCAATGAGGAAGGAACTAGGTAATCCATTAGTATTGAGAAAGGTTGGGGTATTCCTGGTAGGGAGAAGGCAGGAAGCAGGTTAGAAGCAGCTGGATGAATTCGAAAATGCACTGGACACATATTTGTAGTATTGGATTCATGCTGCTATTTATCTGTGAAGGATTCTGGTTCTGATTTGAGAATCCTCAAAAAACCCCAGCCCTATACACCAGAGAGTATCCCCACATGGCCTGGGGATTGCCTCCCTTTGCTGGTGCCTTGCCAGTCCACAGTTAGATGCATTCAGTCTTAATTAGCTGTCTAACAGTGGGATTGAAACATAGGCTCTGTGAAAACTCAGGCTTTAAACCTGCGACCCTGTAGCCCCTGTAGCCTGCTGCTTAGCTGAATGACAGGCCTTCTCTCTAAAGTCAGCCTGGGTGAACCAAAATGTCTTAAATCTGCTTTGCTTTGCTTCCCTGTAGAATGATGGAATCTCACATCAGTAGGAGGCAAATTGGAAGTCAACAAACCTTTCTCCTTTATGCGTGTAAGCACTGTGTGTTACTGCAATGACTTTATTGGGACATGATTCTTCCTTTTCATTCTGCCAGGCAAAGTCTGGGGGGATTTAATCTTTTAAGATGGAAAAGATCATCTGCTGGTGAAGTTATTGATATAATATATATGCTACCAATTAGAAAAAGAAACTCACTGAATTCTTACAGTTTTTCTCTGAAGTTGTTAGCAGGCTTTTCTGTTAACTCCATGGGACAGAGGCGGGCAGAGCAGTGGAACTGAGCTTTGGATGCTGAGAAGCTGGCATGGCAAAAGGGAAAAGCAGTATGTGTGGGAGGGAAACCTGCAACCGTCTTCCTTAGGATTGTCTGACTGTGCCGGAGCCACATTAGGACTGCCTTGTCTCTGGGGATGCTTAAATGAGCAAATCTCTTGAAGCTAGGAGAACTGGACATCTGGCTGCAGTGACAGCTGCCTAGAGTCTGCAATCTTGTGCTGTCTGTATGTCATACTTATTTGGAGGTCTTGTGGGAGACTTTAAAATATCATACTGAAGCAGCAGAAACTTGTGCAGAAATACAGTGCAATTGGCAGACCCAATGTGGCACGTGGTAAGATTAAGTCACACGTGATACCGAAGATCTCCTGTTTACCTTTAAACAAGCATAAAGGATAGCTGAGTAGTTCTCACTTGTTTTGGCTGTCCAGGTGTGTGAAGAACTTGTTTCAGTCTCATCAGGAATTGTGGAGGACAGGTCTTGTTAGGAGTATATTTGATTGCTGGACTGTCAGGTCTTGTAGTGACATCCTTGTGCATAAGTATATTAATAACTCCCTTTTATCCCTGCCTGGCTATTAACATCCAGCTGTTGTTAGTAAGCATAACGAAATGCACTTGCACAGCAGAAAGGGTGACTGACCTCTAGTGTTTTCTAATTATAACAGTGCTTGGTAACATCTTATAATTGTGAGAGCAACAAATAGAAACCTTTTTAAAGCAAGGACTTATAACTGTAATAAATATCTGCTGCTAGTGATGCTTAGCGTGACAGATCTGAGCTGCAGAGCTGTCTGTATTTTATATTTACCAAATATGAAGAAATTATTCTTTGATTATATTTTGACTGCAGGAAATGGAGTGAGAGAATGTGAGATAGTCAAAAGTATTTTCTCATTTTTCCTGCTGGGATGTTTGCTAAGAAATTGTTTGGATTTTGAGGAAAAATAAGCTGCATGGCCTTAGGAAAATGCTCTCTTTTTCTCCAGCACAGACCATGGCAGTACAAATGTCTCAAGCAAGGCCCTGGCTGTTTTTCTTTTAGAGCAGCCATTACAAGTGGTTTTGGGGAGGAGGCTGGCCTAACTACCCTCTCTCCATTCCTCATCTTTCTCCCTGAACTTCTGAGTAGTCCCTCTTCATGTCAGTCCCATCTCCTGGGCCCACAACAATATTGCCTTTCACATCAGTTTTGTTTTGTCTTCTGTGCTCCCAAGAGCATCCCTGTCAACAGCAGCTTTGGTCAAGACATCAGTACAATGTGGCCAGCCTCTCACTTGTAATCCATTTTCCAGCTGCCTCTCTTTAAACTTGGTACGCCTCACTCCAGAGGTGAATGTCAGTGGTAGGGAGCTGGTGGGAAAGCGCACAACCTTTGACTACACAGGAAGTTAGTTACCCCGTCTCACCTCCTTCCTGGCTTTGGTTTTTGGGTCTGTGTCCCATGCCCCAGCTTCCCCTTGAAAAGCTAGTTTTGTGGGGGAGGGAGGTGTTGGGAGGGAAGCAGGTTGCTACTTCCTAATTCACTTTAGGCAAGCCAAAAAACCATCAGAACAAAAGGCATTTGGGGAACTGCTGTTCTGGGCCAGCTTTTATCGTTTTAAGGCAACTCTAGTGAATTGCTTATCTCCACATACCTTGTTTGCTCACAATACGCTGTATTTAAAACATATTAAGGGAGTTTGTTAAGCACATTTTGTGTAGTGTCCCTTCCCTGATTATTTCCTTGCCAATTATTTGAATTAATTTAGCACAAGTACTTAGTGAGAGCAAGTATTTTTCGCTTTAGGCTCTCACTGTAGCCCCTGCCTCCCTTTCTACTCCCACATAGTTCCAGGGCAAGAGTGTTAGGATGGAGTGGGACCTGTGGGAACATCTGCAGCTTTTCTCTCTGCTATCTCAGTCCAATGCTATTCTGTGTGCTGGTTTTGTGTAGTGTGTGAGGAGGGGAAGAGTGTGGCTAACAGTGTTGTTGTGGTTGGAAATCAGACTGCTGGCAAAGATAGGTGCCTGAACACACATTCTGTCACCTAACTTAACTGCATTTGAAAATCTTGTATTGACTGACGTAAACCTCTCCCTTTTCTGTAAGCAAGAATATCTACCTACTGCAGCCAGACTTCAGTTCACCGTAAGATGTAGGAGTTGAGGCAGGTCAGCTGCCTATTGAGATTGAGAGGAGTTTCTGCCTGAACAAAAGTATGAGCTTTGTTCCTTGGATGGCATTGATTACCATGCATATATATATATTTTAAAATGGTTTTGTCTATCTGTCTTCCTCCTTTGCTGTCTTTTTTTTCCCCCTCTATAATGTAACCACATCATCTACATGACATCTCTCATACTCTCCAACTGCCTGTAAGTGACATTCTTTATTGTTTTCAAAACACAATCTGTTGGTATTTTGCCTTTGCATCTTTCTTTCTTTGTTGTGGTTATATTGCAGCCAGTGCTGTGATTTTCTTGCAACCAGGTATAATTGCTTGGAATGTTCCAAAGCAAATTTTTATTCAGCTTCAGACATACCTTTGTTATTGGAACCAGGTTCTATTTGTTTGTATTTTGTCTGATATTTTGCCAGACTTGCCTGTTGGCAGGAAAAAAATTATCAGGAAAACCAATTCTTCTCCCTTCTGCCTCAAGAAAAAAATTCTTCATAAAACACAAGGCAAAGCTAATGGGTAGTGGTTATTTGACATAAAACATGTACAGTTAACAGGAAGAAAAAGCCATGGCAGCTTGTCATTTGCAGTCTATTTATGCATGTAACTAAATCTGATTTATTTGGGGCTTGAGCCAAGGAAGTAAACCGTAAGATTCCCACTGACCTAGGAATTTTGTTTGTGTGCGCTCAGTGATTGAGAATTTCATTACTTTTGTCCGAGCTTGCATGCTGCTGTGAATCGTGAGTGCATATGAGGTGTAGTAGGACTGAACCTGTTTGTCTCAAAGGCAGGGGAGATGAATTGACTGCGGTGAGTTATTCACAGCTCAAGAGTTGTATCTCTGCTCCTGGCTAACATTTGCTCCTTGTTAGGAGTGTTGCAGAGGGAGTGGGATTGAGCACTCTGCTTTGCTCCCTATGTTGTGCTGAAGAGGACTGGGATGCTGAGAGTGGATCTTCCAGCTGCTCAGTGGATCTTCCAGCTGTGGAGCTTTAGAGGGAGATCTGAAGTGGTTGGGTGCAGTCCGAGCATGGCTTCTGAATTTCACTTAGTGCTCCCTTGTTGGCTGGGCATGTAGCAAGAACTAGAGTACCAGGTGGGCAGCACTTGTGGATTGATAGGTTACTGTAGGAGCAAAGGGCAATGTTTAGAGGCATGACTTACACAAGTCAGTAATGTTGCTGCAGACTTTTGTTAGTAGTTTTACAGGAGAAAAGCTGTCTGTAAAATAAATGGTTTTGGTCATGAAACCTTTTAGATTCAAGTACTCTGGGTCCTGTGCTCGGGCTTCTGGCCCAGGACTAGAATCCATTTTCCAGTGACTTCTCTGCATCTTCCCCTTCCTATTCCAGCCCTTGTCTGGTCCATTAATGTTACAAGTACTCTGAAGGAAGGACTGTCTCCAAATGGCTGTCTCTGCCAGTGTTGCTAATTGCCTCTGGAGCAGATAATATAAACTAGGCCTTCCTTGCCCGAATGCATGACCCAGTCAAGGTCCCTTCCCTGCTTTCAAGCATTGTTTGGGAGAGGAGGATTCTTGTCACTTTGAATGCCCTGCTGGCTCAGAAGGGAGCTGAGGGGTGGATGCGCCTCTGAAACCACAACAAACTAGATGCCCCAGGGTTTGCTTTTATTGCAGAGCCGTCATTAGCCATGTGCAAAAATTCTGTTGTCTAGAGTGTGGTTGTAGCCACAAAGAGCTCTCCAAATAACAACAACAAAGTGTCACATTTCTGAGCAATGGGCTGTATACGGGGCCACCATTAGCTCGGGGAGGGGGGGATGGAGATCTGCAAACTGCAGGGGTGTTGTACTCCCCTGACACCATTCTCCAAGTGAACCCAGCATCGGTAATAATGGGTCTGTTTCTTGCTGTAGGATCTCTGGAACGGCTGCCTTCAGCTATCTCTAACAGAGGCAGGCCTATGTGGGGAGGAATAGGACAAGGAGCAGCTCTGTGTCTTCAAGGGGTTTCGCTTTCTCACTTTCAGCAGAGAGGAAAGGCTTCGGGTCCTGCTGCCTTCCCTCTGTGTACATGTGGTACTAAAAATATTTACTGTTTGGGTAGTGTTGCGGGTTTAACTTTCACTGCTAAGCTACAGGTCTGCTGTGTGTTGCACTAGGTTCATCTGTATAGGCTCCTGTCATGAGGTCAGCTGTAACCATGAAGCACATGTGCCCTAGGACAGATACTGGACAACTGACCCTCCTGTTTTTTGCCTGCTAAAGTAACTGGGCTGAGAAGGGCCCCCTATATGCCAGGGTTGTGCTGCTTGATTTCTCTGGGCTCCAGCTTCCAACAGCTGTGTGAGCCTGTAAGGAAAGGAGGTTTCCAGCCCATCTTGCATTTTGTTGTCATCAGAAACACCAGTGAAGTACCTCAGGCAGGGGCAGACATGGCTGTGACATGCTCACTGTTTTTATACTGACAGAGAGCTCCGCTAAGCTGGAAGGACTCACTCCAAAGTAAGCAGGAGCAGGATCAAGCCTTGCAATCTCATCACTTCCTTCCACCCCCAGAAATACTCACTGACCTCCTCTTCTCCCCTCCCATCAAGCAGTAGCAATGCGAAATCTGGGAGAACAGCAGCAGCAGGAGCTGCAGCAGCAGCTGCTCCTCCCAGCTGAGTCCCGATGAGGCCGGGAGCACATTCTTTCCTGTGTTGTGGTTTGCTGACTCTTCTCTTTGTCTCGCGTGTAATGGGACCAGAGCTTATGGAGCAGGGAGCACACTTGCAACGAATGGCTCCTGTGGGTTTTTTCACTTTGCTTGGGTATAATTTTCATCCCAGTTGTGTAGGTATGAACCTGGGGAAGTTCTGCTATTTCTCTGGACCCGTTTCAGGAACCAGCAGCAGAGGCAGGCCCTGAAATACTTGCTGTGGTGCTCCGGCTGCCCACAGCAGCTGTTTATTGCTTTGCATTTTCCCTCACCATGAGAATTATGTAACCTCTGAGGGCTGAAGCCTCACCGTCCTGCTTGACTCGGAAAGGCACATGAACCACTTGTAAGCTCTGGGTCACTGTCCGCAGAGGTCTTTGGTTTGTGGGGCTCGGTACTTTGCAGAGATCATCAAGCTTGCTGGACTTCTTCAGCAGGGAAAGTGGAGGGAGGAAGCCCAGGGCTTGGCTGGGTCCTGGTGGCCATTTGGGTTGAAGTGAGGAGTTGAACCAGGTGGTGATGACTGAAAGCAGGAAGCCTCTAAGGCGTGAGCCAACCAGATAGGACTGGCTGTAATACAGTCTTTTTTTGCAGACAGCCTCAAAGCTGGTTTGGTGGATCTACTGGTACAAGCCTCCACAGCAGAATACGTAGGATTCCCTATCACTTCCCCATGGCTTCTCCTACTTACTGGCGAGGGTGGATGAGTGTGTATTGCACGCTCAGTGCTTTTTTTTGCACAGCACTGATCTTTTCTGTGCTTCATTTATTCTTTCCTCGTTGTTCAGAAGTCTTTACAGTTCCTCTGAAATCTTACTAGAGTGTATCATTTGGTGGCCAAACAGGCCAGGCAAGGAATCCATTCGTGGTTGTTTACTGATGGTGCTTTGGGACAACATGTCAACTCCGTCTGAGGCTCCTGTCAGCACAGATGCACTGATTAACAGGAGTTTGTTCTTAGTTGCTGTAAGGTTCTAAGGGAAACAACAAAAACACTGAAGCTGCTGTAAAAATCGTGCTGCGTGGATGTCCAAGAATAATCTTTAATGCAGAGCATCACTGAAAGACCCTGTGCTTTCTCTGGGCTTGGTAACTGTGGAGTTAAAAATGGGCTTTCCGGCATTGGCTGTGATCTGAAAGGAGCTTAGAGTGTGCTTGGAGCCTCCCGCTGGCCGTGGGAAACCAAAGCAAAAATCTCTTAGTTTGAATCAGCCATGAAGGGCATCAAGTTGTTAGTTCATGCTGCCAGCAAAAGTGATTTGGCAGTGGAAGGTAAGATCCCCAAAGCAGTGAAATGCCTCAGTATTTTCAACTGTGTTGGGCAGCTTCTGTTTGTCAGTGTCGGGAGTAATATTTGACAGCATTTACAACTTAGTTTACAGTTTAGCAAACATTTTATTATTGTAATTTTTTGTTTAATCTGCCTTTAAAACTGCCATTGCTGGTAGTGTGGGGTCAGGCCTCTGGGGCACAGATGTAACTGTCAGGACAAACCTCCAAAACATATATATATATATATATATGAAATAGCAAATAAAAATACTTTACAAACAGGCATATTTAGAGGTGAGCTTGGGTGAGAGGGAGGAGAAACCAGGTTCTTCTGTAAGCCAGGCCACCCCCGCTGGTGTTCGTGAGAGGTATGATGTGACCAGCATTAGTGGCATTTGGGCATCACTTACAGTGGGAGATGACACACCTGGACTTGGGGAGACCACTTCACTGGTACTCTTTGTATGGGATTTTGAAACAGAAACACTTTCTTGCTGGTATTTCTGTCTGGCTTTGACACTTGCCAGGTGATAGAGTGGGTCACTTTGACCCTTCCCAGCTAATAAGCATGCACGATTCCTTCTAGGGAAGAAGGAGACCCACTGCCATGCTGTAGTTCCTCTGCTCAACAGGTTGTGGCTCAGTAGAGCCAGCACAGTACACTTCCCCTGAGGACTAGCCCATGACAGAGACCTCCCTAGATTTTCAGAGAGGGGCATCTATACGTTTATTGCAGCCAATTCTTAGTCTTGCTGGCTGTACCCTTTCCGAGAAGGGGGTTTTCATTATAGTCAGAGTACGCAGAGGTGCACAGTATTAAGGTTATCTGTGCATTTTCACTTCAAAAGTCTTCATGCTTTTCCAACATTAGTGGCCTATGATTTTCTTCAATTTTCAGTGTCTAGGATGTTTTGTCAAACTGTTCTTTGCCTAAGGAGTAGATAAGGTGGGGGTGGTGTGGTGTGTGTGGAACTAATTCCGATAGTCCTAAGAAGATTCTGGAAATGATTATCTGGTGCTGTTATAAAGAGAACTCGTTGCTACTTTTTTTTTTTCTTCCTTTTTTAGGGAAGTAAGAAGAAGCTGTCAATAAAAGCAATTACAAGTTAAATGAGAGAGGCAGGCACGGTAGAAGATGGGGCCCGCCCTTTTTTTTTTTTTTTTTTTTTTTTTTTGTAATTGCATCAGTGCCTCTGCAGTAGAAATTTGATACCTCGTCCAAAATAGGTCAATCTTTTCCAAGTAAGAAACTGTTCTACACAGGGAAGTGACTCCACTGGAAGTTGCAGGAATTGGATTTAACTGGGATGGCAAGCTCAGAATGAAACTAAAAGTGCCAACTCCAGGGGAAATAAATAATAAAAAAAAAAATCAGGAAAAAGAAAAAAATCAAAAACCCAGGAGCCATAAATATACCTTGCATAGATTCAAGGAAAATCAATCTGAGTTCATCATATATCAAGATTTAGCCTGGGGCTTTCAGAAGAATCCTGGAGAATTATAGATGTTGAACTGCCTCTGATCCCTTTTGGAAAAGCAGTACTTAAATGGTATGGATTATTTTTTTTAATGATGAGAAAAGGGCTCATTTGCTAATAGTGCCAGCACCTTTCATTGGTGCTGTTCACAAATACATAAACGTGTTGTTGGATAGCACATACAATTCGGAGACTGCAGAGCATCCAGACCCTTGGACTGAGCAGTCCCCAGTGCTTTGTTGCCCTCTCTCAGTACCTGGCAATTTCTTTATTCCTTGATAACCAGTTTGTTCTGTGAATGAATCATCTGTTCTCTGGAAGAGCAGCATGAAAGCACAGGGTTACACGAGCAAGCTTATTCTAGCTTATGTACTTAAGGGTCTCCTTTCAGTCCTTGTCCCTTCAGCTTTGCTCCTCTTCACCAGCACTGTTACAGGACAGGCAGCTCCATATTATATTATATATACATGGGCTCCTGTATGCTGACCTATACCTGACATACAGGAACAGGAGAGACTGACACAGCGTTGCTTGGAAAGCCCGTAGTAGAACGGAGAATTGTAATATGGGGTCATTTTCTCACACTTTTATACATTTCACAGAAAATGTCAGACAGGAGTTAGAGGAAACGTACTGCTTTACAATAGTTAAGTTTCAGAAATTAGTAGTTCTGCATCTAAGCCCCCACAGTCTTTCTGTATGTGCTGTTTTATTTATCCTTCTGCCTGAGACACCTGATAGATGAGTTGATAGATGAGATGAGGTAGCAAGGAAAACAAAGGAGCTGTTCTATCGTAGACACCACAGTTGTAGAGAGGGCTTTTAAAGCCATTGACCTCTCATGCTTTGCAGCCTTTTTAACTGTTTGGAGATGTATGGCTTAGATCCACATGGTAGAAATCACCTCTTGTTTACTGTACAGCTGCTGCATGCAAGGCTCTGTTTGAGGTTTGAGTCCCACCAGAACGTGGAGGTTCCTGGGAATGTAAGGCTAAGCAGAAGAAAGCCAGGCGGTGCCAGTAATGCAGTTTTTATATATTGGGAACAGCAGGACGAACATGTGAGTTTGTGCATCTAACTAAATTGCCCAGGCTTTCCCAAGAAATCTGAAATGGAGCCGGGCATTGGCTGTCCAGAATGCTAGTCCGGGGGTTTAGTTACGAGTACTGCCTTTCCCTTCTGAATGATTTCAAAATCTTGCTCTTCTGAAATAAACATTAATTCATACAAACATTCTCCCATGCGTTCTGGGAGAAAAGACGATCAGTCAAGACTTTCTTGGCTGCAAGGGCAAAGCCGTGCTCTAGGAAAGTAAATAATATGCTAGCAGATGATTTAGTGAAGTCAAGGTTAATTAAACTGGAAGAAAATATAAATATTTTATGTTATAAAAGGAACGACACATGGAAGAGTTACTGATCTTGTTTCAAAATTGTATGGAAAACCACTTCAGACCTATTTCTACTTCTCTTTGAGTCAGTGGGTGTTGTCAAGATAGTTCCTGTCACAGCTTCCAACACAACTGCTGTAGAAGCCTCAAGAGAGTTAGCTGCCTGGTCTCCATAGACCTCTGTGTCATTTGTGTCCCTGACCATCTCTGAAGTAGCCCAGGCTTTGAATTCAGAGTGGAACAAGGAATTTTGTTGTTAAATAAGGTAATGTAATAAATTACATTTTGAATGCAGGTCTGGAAGTGTCAGAAATCATTGGACTGAGATTTACTCTTTCGTGGAAAGCCTAGCTGAGAAGTTCATAAGGTAAAGTCTTCTTAAGATAATATTTTAATTTGCTGTGTATATAATTTATTTTTCATTCACTGCTTCTCAGCAAATGAAAATCTGCTGAAGTAATGTGTGTATGATGTGGATCTGGCTTGTTCTTCTGTTTCAGTCCAATGTTGCGGATGTCTTTCATCGTTTTTTCTTCACGAGGCACTACAGTCATGAAACTAACAGAAAACAGGCAAGTACTCCCCACAGCTTTCATCCAGAAATACCCTCCATCCCTCCTTTCAAGCTGTAAGTGCCCTCAAAACCAGAATTCGGAGGTCTGTCTCGGTCCTTGGCATAGCATCAACTTTGGCACCAGCTGAAATCCTTTCCACCATTCCCAACTGAGAGAGGGTTTAGAAGGCCTTTGGGTATCCCGTTACCATTTTGTTTTCAGCCTTATGATAGAAAGGCAGAACTGGGTTGTCTGGGCTTTATCACAGTATTTCGGCGAGAAAGTGCAGTTCTAGTCAAGGATTCGTGTACATCCTCGCTATCCTCAACTGTTCAAATAAGGGCAGGTTTTGTGTAAGACATCTCAGACCCTGAGCTGATGAGCAAAAGGCTGTATGAAAATTCCACAGTGTCCTTTGAAGTGACCCAAGCCCTGAACTTTACGCCAGCAGCTGGTTGTGCTGGAGCACTACCTCACCAGGCTATTGGATTTCTCTCCTGGGCTGCCTTCACACCACCCGTACCAGAGGTGGTTTGCAAAGCCAAGCAACAGGCTTCTTAGGAAAAAGAGAGCCTGAGGCTGGAGCAGAATTCTTGTTGCCACCTTCAAGACCAAATCCTCTTCTTTAAAAAATAAATAAATAATAACAGCAAAAAAAACCCCCAACCCAAACCACCACCAGAAAAAAACCTAAACCCCCACCAAAAAAAAAAAAACCCAAACCAACAAACAAACCCAAAAATCCTAAACCAACACAAATAACTTTCATCGTGGAGATGTTTTTAAGTATTTTCTTTCATTTCAGCTTAAAGTATTTGCTTTTGCTACTGCTTCTGTCTGTGTGAGAGGACCTCGGTAGTACGGTGCACTTATAAACAAAGGGGGCTCTGGAGCAGTCTTGAAAGAACAACCTCACTCTCTGTTTTGTGCTCCCTTTTGGCCTCGTCCAAAGCCAGAAACCCCCCAGGGGTCTTGCATTTCTGCTGGCTCAGGTCTGTGTCTTGTACCTTGGAGACGGGCCTCAAACTTGATTTTTTTTCCAGGTGGATTTGCTCTTTGCAAGGTGAAAGGTAGACAGGAACATTGTATTAGAATGTTACCTCTCCTTAACTCCTGTTCTCTGTGTGGATCGCCATGTGTGCCTCTTCAGTTCATTTTATACTTCAAAGGGGTAAAAATGTGCTTTTTGCCCTAAGGACATTCCTGATCCCAGTTCCTGCTTTTCCCTTCCTCTGACATAGGCTCCTGTTTCCTCTGTAACTGGGGTCATCTGCCTAAAGTGCCCAGTTGCAAAAGGGAGCTTGGACAGATTTTTGCTATCTTTTTTAAAAAAGGATGCCCCATAGCATCTGGGACTGATGTTAGGACTGTCTGCGTCTGGCCTGTTGAATGCTTGTGTCTTATTTGTGTTCCATTAATATAATGAAAACTGTTCCAAGGATCAGGGTCTTTTAGAGACCAGCGATCAATTAAGTTGTTAATTTCTCTGAGCAGTCCTCTTGGTTAAGAGGTGTTGGTGAAGTAAGAAGCTATGTAACTGGGATCGTGGTATCAAAGTCACTCTCCTACCAGGGAACAATCTGTGCCCTAGGAAGGTTGATCAGTCCCTGGTCTAGGATGGGAAATTCTCATAATTCCCATCCTGTTCTCTTATCTTTTGGCCTCTGTCTTTATAGTGGAAAAGTCATAATCCCGAGTGTCCTGACGATTGAATGGTGTTTTTATTTGTCCCATTTTTGTGACAGTTATAAGCTTTTACATTCTTATTCCGTCTGCAGTTCATCAGAGTTTAATATCTGGCATTTACTTTGATTCAGTCTTATCCTGACTGCCAGTATACCAGAATGAGAGAGGAGGGACAGAATTGCTGCCTTAAATATCTGTTAACCCTAACATCCTATTGTATGTCTGGTTTTGTGCTTCTGCGGGTGATGGGCTGAAAAATTGTGGCGTTTGAATAGTCTTGGTTTTACCAGTGTTTTAGCTGACATGTATGCATTCTGTGCGATGTAATGACAGAGTGCATAATCTAGCTGTGCTATGGGAATATCTCAGCAAAATAAAAACTTCTGATAACATTTGCTCATGTTTCTTTTTTGTTCTTTGGGGGTTTTTGTTATTGTTTTTTGTTTTGTTTTTTTTATCTAAAGGGAGGCCATAAGACGAGGGCTCGACATTCTTCAGTATGAAGTGCCTGGAGGAGACACGTTCATGCATGAAGGATTTAAAAGGGTACACTTCACAGTACCTTCTTTCTTTTATTTGTACATACAAACTTTGCTGCTGGTTTACTTAAGAGCTAACAATGTTCTACAATTTATTGCAGGCAAATGAGCAGATTTACCAAGAAACCTATGGAGGTATGTGTTGTCTGTCACTCGTGTTATGTATCTGCATTGAAAGACGGTGGTGATAGATCTTTATATGACCTGCAGTAAACCCGCCAAAAGAAGTGTTGGAGAGGGAATTGGTGTTACACAATCACAACATTCCATTTCGACTACAGCCCTGCTTTTAAATGCGTGATTCATGGTTTATTAAGACCAGAGGGGACCAGTATGATCACAGATCTGACCCCGTACAGAATGCAGACCAAAGCGTTACAGCCAGAACTGCCTGCACCCGGGGCACAGGAGTACCCAGTGTTTGCAGCTGCAGCACCCTTCTGTCCGGACGCACTCAAACCTGTCTGCCCTGTGCACCCAAGTCCTTGTTCTTGTTAGTGCAGGTGTGAATGCAATTGGCTGAGATCTTTGCATCAGTGTGAAAGATTAGGGATCAGATTCTGGGTTCCTAAAATGTGAATTTTCACTAAATTTCAGGAGGGAAATGTGTTTGTGGTTTTTGTCTGTGCCAGAAGAAAGCCTAGTTAAATGGAATACTTCTTGCCCATTTTGTTCCCTGGCATGAGATTGTTCTCATTTGTGGGCTGATGGTTTCTTTGGAAGATGGAGAAATGGGTCAGTGCCTTTTTATTGAAATGGGCTCTGAGTGTAGAGTCCTCAGCAGCAGCTCTGCAGGGCTTCTCAGGCACTTCTGTCAGTGAAATCAATAGTCCTGAGGAGTCAAATGGAACACTATTTTACCTCTTCATAACATATAACTAAGAACTAATCAACTTTTCTGTAAGTTGATTAGGAAGGAAGGAGTAGGTTAGGTCTGGATTTGTAAGCTAAAATATCAGGGAAGAAACAAGTGTTCAAAAGAAAAAAATCTCAAATTTTTCAGCCTTTTTCAATCATGCTGGGGAGAAAAAAAAATATAAGAACCCAAGCTATTTTTCCCCCCAAGTTGCAGGTCATTTTTTTTAAGATCTATGTCTGTGTCTGACATGACATGGGAAGGACTGCATGGCATAAGAAACTTGTCAGAACTGATCAGCCTTTAATTTCAGAAAGTATGGGGAAAGACACTTGAAATTGTAACAGATTGCTTTGAAAAAATAACAGTTACTCTCTGAAAGTAAAAAGAATATGTATTAGTTACTTTGCTTTAAAACTATTGAAGCAGAATGGTTGACTGAACCATAGTTTGCATATTAATTTGGTTTAATTTTGTTAACATTTCATTTTTCTAGGTAGTAGAAATTCTGTAACTCTGTACTGCATTACACATACAGCTATCCAAAATCCAAACTCTATGCAACCTTTTCACTTAAGCTTAGGAGGGCTATGAAATGTCTTATCACAAGACATGAATGGACCTGATCTTAAAGTTTTCATGTGCTCAGATTTCCTATGAGTTTCCCTGGCAGCTCTTGTTGCTCAAGAAGCACAGGACTGAACCACCACATCATGCCATGTTCAGTGGGGCTGTTCCTTGCAAGTTCCCTGGAGAGAAAGGTAGGATGGCAGGAAAGCTCCTTTGGCAGAGGTATCTCCTACCACAATCTCTGGGCAAGGTTTGTGTAGAAACATCTTTGCCAGAAGAAGAGAGAAGACATCTCCCTCTCTGCAGATCCATTTTGCCTCTTTTCCACACAAAGGGTCCAGGTTGTAATCTCGGAGGATGCTCTATTTTACTCAGAACAGAGAACTTTGTGTGTGGACCTTGTTAGAGCAGTACTCCTCCTTCAGTGAAGGTGCACAGGTTTTGGCTTCTTGCATGCTGTTATGCACCTGACCTCCAGCTGGTGTATCTCCAATAACATCCATACAAATCAGACTGAGAGTCTGGCCCAACAGTTTTGCATTGATTTGTCAGCAAAAAGGAATGCCTCATGTCAATCTGCCTTTTCATTGCTGACTCTTGTGTCGTTTGTATGCAATCTGTTAACTATCCTCCATGCAGGAGTTCGGACCGCTAGTGTGATTATCGCTCTGACGGATGGAGAATTGCAAGACGTTCAGTTTTATTATGCAGAACAAGAAGTAAGTCACCTTCACATTTACCCAAACTAGCTTATGTCAAACCTGTAGGCATTTACTGCTGGCTCCACTGATTGTATGGCTCTGCATTTAATGGCACTTTTTTTTTTTTTTTTAGGCCAACAGAGCCAGAAGCTTTGGAGCTATTGTTTATTGTGTTGGAGTGAAAGATTTCAATGAAACTCAGGTAACTTTCTTTGCTTTTTTCTTGTTTTGTTTTTCTGTTAGACTAGTGCACAAGTAACAGCATCAGATGAAGGCATTTATGTAATTACTTGAGGCGTAAATCATTCTGTGTCAGTATGATGTCTTTTAGCAAGTATGAAAGGACCCAGTTTTGTTCACTGTAATTTTGTTTTCCTCATGATTTATGATTGTCTTTCTTTGCAGCTGTCAACAATTGCTGACAGCATCGATCATGTTTTTCCAGTTACGGGAGGCTTTTATGCCCTGAGAGGAACCATTGATTCAGTAAGTTGGGCATTCTGAAACCCAGAAAAGGGTTATGCTTTCCTGTATTAATAAAGCATAGATAAAAATGATTGCCAAAAATGTCTTTATCTAAATCTTTTAGATTCTCAAGAAATCTTGCATTGAGATCCTAGCGGCTGAACCATCGAGTGTCTGTGCAGGAGGTAAGTTTCCACAAGAACAATGTGATAAGGCAGATAAATGACAGTGATGAGATGTCAGAAACTACCTAATGTAGTATTGCAGCTGAAGTCCATGGATGTGTTCGAGCATCCCCCTGGGCCGTGGGTAAAGCCCTGTGTGTTCCTTCTCACTTGAGGGGGAAAAAATGGTGCCAATAAACATGTAGCTGCTGGCTGAATGCCAGCTCGGGGAGCTGACTGAGGTAGCACTCGGAAGATTGAGGCTACCACTTTTTAAACTGTCCGAGAGGAGGAGGAGACAGAAGTGATATAAAGTCAGACTGCCAGAGGTGCTTTAGCATCTAGAGGTGATGTCTCGCAGATCTCTGGGAAGACTGCGTTTCTGGGGTCTGCTCGGACTCATGAGCAGTTAGAACAGGATTTTGCAAAACATTCACTGAAATTTCAGGTTTATTGAACCAGGTGTAATTAACTGCATAGGCCAAGGTACCCGCTGTGTATTCCCAAGTACTAATGTTTTACTTATTTCAATAAAAGAACTGTTAGTGTTTATGGTAAAGATGAAGAATCCCCAGAGGAGCTCTTGGTAATTTCCTGCCTTTCGTGTCTAGTATGTTTAAGCTGGATTTGTTCTGGTTTCTGTTAGCAATTCACTTGCTGTGTTTTTTGTCTACTTAAGAGGCTATTTCAGCAGAGTAAGAGTGACACCAGAAGTTTGCTGGAAGCTACAATTTACAGCATGGTTATTTAGATCTGACGTTTACTGTCTTGTGTTCATTTCCTTATAGGCTGTAAAAATGAGCACATAAGAATAAAATAGCAATGATGCATGAAGGCTGACCTTGAAAACAGATAAAAATAGGAAACTCGGGAAAAATCTAATAAATATCACAGAGAAGAGAAATTGTTCACTTTTCATTTCCACATATCGATAGCAATATGATCTTGCCCTGAATATTTCAAGTTAAAATTAAATATCCTTGTATCTTTTGAAATATTCCTACATGTAAAATGGTGGACTAGACATTTGTGACAAAGTCTTGTCTACGGAAAAATTAAAGGAATTATCTTGCTTTTAAAAATCTCCTTGTGGAACTGATTAAAAAAACCCCCATTTTAAATTATTTTAAAGCTTTGACACCTCAAAACTTTTTTTATTTCATAGCCCTAAATTCTTTCTTTTTCTTGCTTGCTTATTGTACACCAGACAATTTTTCGTGCAACAGCTTACTGCAAGGTTTCCTGTTCACCAAAAATTGCATTTAGCTACATGAAAATGCGTGTCTTGCAATGAGAAGGAGTCTTATAATTGTTTGGAACAATGTTAAGAATATTGGAAAATTGAATTTGAAACTGCTTTTTTTGAACGGAAATTTGAAAATAGTTTTCTAAAGTATTTGAGAAAACTTTCAAGAAAAGATTAGCTTTTCAGAAATGGATAGATATCAGCAAAAAGTAGAATTTCTGTTTTTCAAAAAGAATCAGTTTGATTCCTGACTCATGAGTTCAAACCACTTCATTTTTTTTTTTGCCGAGCTTGCTAGCTAACTAATTTATGACAAGTGATTAAAAATACACTTAAAAATAGTTTGCCCTCCTTTAAAAAAAAAAGAAAAGAAAATGGTTGCATTACTTTAATCTGTAAAAGTTTTTCATTGTCTCTTGTGGCTTTCAAATCAGACCAGTATAAATCAGGCAGAACCAGTTTCTGCGTGTTGCTCTTGATTCAGCAAAATACCAGCACTTATTTCACTTCAATTCTGAGGTCTGTTCCGTCCCTGTTGATGAAGCTGTCCAGCAACGGCTGGCATATGGCGCCATGTGGTGCTGAATTACCAGGGCATGAAGACTTGGATGTCGCATGCTTGAAGCTTTGCTTATAGCAGCAGGGAGCTTGAGAATAGGAGGAAGCCAACACCATGGCACGGAACGGTGCATGCTCTTGTTGTGGGTTAAATGGTCTTTAGCACCAAGAACTGGGCCTGTAGTAGCTTATGAGTCTAGTTCTGCAAGCCTTAGCTGACACAATCTCCTGCAAGAGGTGTTACAGCACGAGGCTGCAAATATTTACACTCATACTTGTCTTTGTTATCCTTTATTATTCCACTTACTTCAACGTAGCCAGAGGTTCATCTTTACAGCCACGTGCATCACTGTCTCCTGGAAGGAATCTTCTGGGACTGGGCAACTTTTTTCAGGGTAGTGTGAACCCAGATCCTGAATCCAGTTCACTGGACAGTCATGTAATGTGATTTATTTTTTAAATGTAATTTATCTGGACTTTAACGTGAAAAAAAAAATACTGAAGCCTATGAAATCATCTCAGAATTTTAATGCATTTTAAATTTAGGTAATTATTAATATAGCTTACTGATGAAAGTTATCTGGAGGAGGAGGTGATAATAAATGTCTTTTATATAGCATTATTACTAATGTTTGGAATCTGGTATGAGATCATGTGGGCTTTGTGATGCTTGGTAGAAGCAAGTCATGATCAGGCCTTAGACCAGAGTCTAACCCACTCCTCGTAACTGTTCTTGCAACTCATAATTACTACTGTGTTCGTTATTACTGGTGATCTTGGCTTCACTTTTGACTTGCCAGAGGTTTAGTAAAATGCTGATGAAACGATTTCCGTGTGGTGATGACTCCAGTTGGGACGCTGGCTCTCCGTGATGAAGCTATCTGGCAAGTCCATTTACGAACTGATCTCGTCACGTTGTGACAGCTATCTGATGCTTAATGCTTTCTGACCCTGCAAATTCATTGTCTCCAATGTGGAGCAATGTAGTTGGGTCCTTCCCATTCCCTCTGATTTAAAGTGACCAAGACATGCAGCCTGTAAACAGGCTATCAGTGTGGAATCAGAGGTACCTTATATCCCGTTTGACAGCATCATTGCTTTGATTATGCTTACAGTACACAGATGTGATTGAAAGGTTTTGTTGGATGTGGCATCCTACTGGCCACATCAACTACCAGGTGTGGATGCAAGCCGTCAGCTTCTCATCAGAGTCACAGAAGCGAAGCCGACAGCACAGCCACTGCACACCAGCTTCAACCTACCATCTCGCTGCCAGCACTGCCCGGTTATTTCAGTGATGACCTTTTTCCCTTCGCTGTCTTGTCAAAAGCTACAATCTGTGATCTGACAGTAACTAAGGAAGAAAAGGACGCAGCCAGAGCCAGGGCGCAAAATTAAATGGAATTAGCCATTTCAACAGACCATCATCCGGAACTCGTTAATACTCCAGAGCATCCGAAGGGGCAGGCTTCTTAACAGCAACGACCAAATCCAGTACCAGCTGTTTACATTTCCATGCGAGTCTGATATTGAAACTATATTGTCAGCTTGTGTTGGTGGACAGGTTAATATCCAGTCAGTTGTTCAAGACTGACTGTGCAGAGTGGCAGTGATGGTGAAAAGAAGGGCAGGAGAGGTAAACTGTCCTGACAAGACTAAAATTCTAGATGTAGATTTTACCTTTGGTGTTTTCTGTTGGAAGTTTCTTACTTACGTTGTTTCTTACAGCTACTGAAATAGCTATCAGTTAAGTCTTGGGTTGCTGCCTTTTAAGGACCATTAGTTCAGGAGTGGTGGTGGGAAACAAATCTGTAAGTGCAATTTTGTTTCAGCAAGCTGCCTTTATAATTTAAAATCGAGGGAAAAAAAGAAATTATCATCTTAGCTGGGTGTTCAAGGCACTGTGGAGTGGGTTGGCTGCAAGCAAGTCTGGGGTAGTGCATGGTCCCAGGCAGGTAGTTCTGGTGGGTGGGCAGAGGCTCAGTTGCCCTCAGAGTTGGCCGTGACTCTCAGCTCTGCTGGGAAAAAAAAAAAAAAAAAAGGATGCTCATAGAAAGAATAATTATCAACATATCAGATGGGTTAGATGTGGAAGTGGAATGGCTAAAGGCATGAATCAGGCTTAGAGTAACTCCAGATTCTTGCTGGAGTGAGAAGAAGCTGTATCTGCCTTAGAGTCCGTTTTTATTTTTTTAAAGTAGTGCCCTTGATGTGCTCAGCGAGGTCTCAAATTGGATCATCTTTGTTCAGCAAAGCTCCAAAGCGTGTGTTTCACTTTAATATGCACTCTGGTAGATACTTTCTTTTTCCCCTCCAAAAATATCCTCTCAGATTCCTGTGTTCCTTCAGAGCACTGCTCTCAGGGGAAGTTACCATGGGGAAAACCAGAGTGTGGGGTTTCAGTGGGGTTATGTGCATGCCGTTGTCCAATTCACCCAGAGTTGCAGTAGACCTCAGTATAGTGAGAGTGTGTTTTTGGCAAGAACAAGCTGTTTGTACAGAAAAGTTAAAGCACTCCACATCCTCATGTTAGCTTGCAGTAACTTGATAGTTAAGAGCAGGCAGACTAAGCCGAACATATATTTCAGCCACGTTTGGGTCTCATGTAGTGTTATCCAACAAGTTCTTCCTCCAAAACATACCAATAACATGGTAGGGCATCGTATGAAATGTTATCAAAAGTCAGATCTCATACCACTAAAAATTAGGTACTGCTCCCCTCAGTCCTATCCACATTGTTTTCCTCTCATTTTTAGTATACTGGTCAAAATATAATTGATAACGCATATGGACTTGTTCATGGTTTTACTTGCTGCTAGTGCAGAACTTCTATGCAGTTTATTCTTATTTTCCTATGTGTACGTTGAAGATTAATTGGTCCTGCGTTGTGCTGGTGTTCTCCAGTACTGGGCCGCTCTCGAATGCTGCTCAGCAGCTGGTGTAAGCGAGCTCTGTGGAGGATTTAGCTAAAGCAGGAGATTTATGTCTGAAAGTGCAGCCTCTGCGCTTTCCTTTGCTGCGTGCCATGGGCCTTGGCTGTCAGCTGGCTTCTTGCATGAAGCATCAAAGGGAGTTTCAAAAACATGTTTGGCACAGAACGAATTTGTAATGTCTCTCCAAGTGCCCGTGTTAAAGATGTTACCTCTGTGGTCAGTGTAGCAGCCACAATGCATTTTGTGACCTAGAATGAAGTTTCCCCTTCCAGTTTCCCTCCTAGTGCATCTTGTGCTCAGCTTGGCCATTTGGGCTGGCTCCAAGAGGGAAGAGAGTCTGGCTCTGTGTTGGGCTCCACTTGTGTAAAGTGGAAGGGAAGGAAGTGCAGCAGTTATGGTTGTCTTGGGCTGGTATCAGAGCTCTGAGAAGTGTCACCCATATAGGTTACTAACAAGTACTTTTAAAAGCTTGCTCTGGAGAAGGTGAGACACCAAACCACGCTTCTTAATACCTTCTTCCTCAAATTACCTTTCCTGGTTTTAACTGTCCTGGGTACACTGACTGGAGCGGGTTCCACGATGGACATAAATTCACCTGGTGCTACCACGACATGTCTCTGTTCCTTCCCTTCTCCTGCACACTTCTCTTCCCAGCAGGTGCTCAGCCAGGGAGATCACCTTACTGATCTCTTTGACAACAAACAAAGGGTTATTTTTCAGGTGTGAGGGCAAACTCAGTGCATTGCAATGTGACCAGCGGTGCCAACAGTGGAGGACATGTGCAGGTGGGATCTCACTTCTGACAGCAGCCTTCCTAGGTTGGCTTTCCTCAGATGCGAAAGTGCCCTGTCAGTAAAAAGACCATTGAAAGGTTGGCCCAAAAACCTGACAATGCTTTTCCTGCTTGAATGAACAAATCACAGTTGCTTATCACAATAATGACAAAAATCACAGGTGCCCCCCGCCCCCCACACATCAGGACTGAAGGAACAGAAGTTGAGAGCAGCTGAAGGGCAGGTGTAGGAGTGCTTGCTCTAGCCAGCAGACGGTGTGTCTGATGTGGCAGGTCTCTTGTGCCACTGGTGGCTTCTGCTGCTGTGGCAGGATTGTGGGGGAGAGCACAAAGGAAATTGCAGCACAGCACCTGGGTCTTTAGTTTTTCCTACATGCAGCAGATGCTAACAGGGCCGTGCACAGGTTCAGTTCTTACGTGGACTGGAAGGTTGTTTTTCTAGGACTTGTACCAGATGCAAAGCTTCCTCTCTGATTCATGAGGGAGTTATGAGGGAGGTTCTGTGTGTCTGCATCTGTCTGAACAGAGTTGCTGCTGAAAGCCAAGTGCCATCTGCTGTGGACGTAGCTGGAAGGGCTGGGGCTTATGGTTAGCAAAGTTGTCTGGCCCAAAAGCCATGGAGGAATCATGAGATGACATCAGCCATTGTCAGGCTCACAGTTTTACTGTGACCTTTAATTAAGGCATTGGGGGTCAATGGGATACCTGCAGGTGCAACCTGGAGGTGAAGTGTTGCTCTGTGAAGCACCAGTGCCACTACAGCACTCCTGACTGCTGCTGAATATGAAGAGTGTCAGGGTGAATGCTTTGTTTCAGGCATGGGGCAGGGCCGTTGTCATGTAATTCTGATCACTCTGCAAGGAAACACTGTGTTTGAGCTATCTTTCATTACTCTTCTGTGTTTTTACTTACAGAATCATTTCAGGTTGTGGTAAGAGGCAACGGCTTTTATCATGCAAGAAATATCGACCAGGTACTCTGCAGCTTCAAGCTCAATGACAGCCTTACTATCAGTAAGTTTGCAGGCTGATGGAAACTGCCCCCTGTGGCTGTGTCACCTCAGGAGTGACAGGTGGTACAGCCCATCTCTCGTCCATGCTGGGGGAGTCCTTACAGTGGAGTTGGGGGTTGCACCTAACAGAAGCTTGAAAAGCATCTTTGTTCAATCCTGTGACCTGTGGGCATTGTGTTGTGAGGGCTTAAGTGGGGTGTGCTGCTGCACAATGAATTTCAGCGTCACTGTAATGGTGCATGTGGGTGATGTAAACAGCAAATGAGGACACAGAGAGAAATGAAATTGCTCCCTATTCCCTTGTTCATCACTAGTGAAAAGGAAGAATGCTATCTTGATCCCCTGATGGCATCTTCAAGCTCTTTATTCACCAGTTTAGGTGACACTCACCGTAAAGCAGGGCCTTCCCAGGCTTGCTCCATCCCTTTCTGATGCCAGTTGCTGGTGTGATGGGAGCAAGCATGTAACATGGAAACTCCCTGTCATCGCTGTGCTAAACAGAGTCTTTTGTTTGCTGTCTCAACAGCCAGGCAAAGGACTGAATGGCAAAAAAAGATTGAGTGTCCAGTTTCTCAGCAGCCCTCTTTTATTCCCAGGAAGCCGTGTATGTCTGGCAGGGTGAAGCACAGCATGGGGAGGGGAGCTTTGCTCCTTTTCTGTGTACGCTACCCTTGTTGACTGAGCACAGAAGAGGCTTTCATATCCTGTTGCGGTTAGACTGGTGCCTTCCCTAGCAGTGGATTCCCTTACAAGAGGGAGCCCATGAATTGCTCCTTCATTTCCCATCTGAGTTGCCTATGTGGAGGCTGCATTAAATAACCTCTGGTGGTCTTGCTCTCATTCCACTTGTGGATGCCCTTTGCCAGGGATTTGTTTCTTGTAGTTTACTTTTGGGGTTTTTTTAGTTCCTTGTCCCTAATGCACTGGCACCTTGACTAGACTTCACACAGCGAGTGCTGATCCAGGCTTGGAAGTACCTGGGAGGAAAAACTACCATAATTCCACATCTCCTTCATGCCACATTCTCCTTGGGTTAGGTCTGCAACAGATATTGTGATGAGACACTGATCTGCTGGCTGGCTTTTTCCCCTCAGGTTGGCCCTAAAACATATCACTAATTTCCAGCACATTTCTTCAAGTGTGCTTGGGGTGGGTGAAGCATGAAGGAGCAATTCTCATATCTGTTGTTGCTTGAGTTATTTTTTTTTTTTTCCTCTGTAGAAAGAATACTCAAGTCTCTAAAGTTTAAAATAAGCTGGAAGCTTTTACCAGCCCCTAATTCAATGTGCATTGGGCTTCTGAGAACCAGTCTTTCCTGGTGTAGCACCTTAGCTGCTTTGGGCCATTCGGAGCTGAAGTGCAACCATAGCAGTGACTTGTCTGCTCTTGTGCCTCAGCTTACACACTTCTGGTGGAGTGACATTGCCGGGTTACTGCTGGGCCTCTTCTCTGTGTTCTTGGGAGCTTGGCTTTCTGGATGTGGCTGTTGAAAGCAACAAGATTAGCACTACTGACTGATTAGCAGAAGAGCGCAGGGAGGGAGGAAAACACCTTAGCCTTGCTTTTGACTCTGCCCGCACCAGACCCCTATAAATGTGGGCTGTTTCTGGGTGATGCTGCCACAGAGAGGAGGTTGGGGACAGGGAAAGTAGCAGCTAGTGCAGGACAAGGCCTCACAGTAATGGCCCTTCTCTGCCTGTCTCCCATATATGACCAACCATGTTTGTTGTGGGTTTTTTTTGTTTCTCCTCTGGGGTCTATCCACTTCAGCTCCACCCAATGTCTGTTCTTTTTCATTAGGCTCAAACAGCACAGCCTTGACTTCTCCTGTGCATGTGTTTGGAAGTGGGTAGGCAAAAATTGAACCTTTTGACACCTTGAGTAGCTTGTTAGATGGCCAAGATGGATATTGCTGAAGCTGGCTGATCACTGCTGTCAGGAACAGAGATGTGCTTTCAGTTCTTAGCTGCAGTATCTCTAGCCTGATAACATTATACAGGCCCTAACAAAAGTGGTCATTCAAGTACTTGGCTTTGTAATCAGTACCTTTGGGGAATATTGGTACTTGCCTGTATTCTGAAGTGGCTCTCACTGGTGTCAATGCCTCTCCTAGAGTGGCTGGCTTGGGACAATTTCTTTCTTTTCATCCCTGACAGCTATATTCATTTATTTTCAGATGAAAAGCCGACCCTTGTTCACGACACTTACTTGCTTTGTCCTGCCCCAGTGATAGAAGATGCTGGACAGTAAGTATTGCTTTCCAGCATGTGTCAAGAGGGACTTCTGGATGAGGATGTCATTACTGAGCCAAGGGCTCAGAATTTTGACCAAAGTGCGAAGCTAATAAATTTTGTGTGTGTGTGGTAGGATTACCTCCATCCCCATTGAGCTAAAGTCTCCCCTAGTATGAGTCAGCATAGCTCTGTTCAGTGGTGGGTCTTTAGCATAGTTTAACCAAAGGCCTTGCTAGACCATGGTTCTGTATCACAGGATCACAGAACAGTGATTTCTCCTCTTTTCCTATATCCTGTTTTTTCATACCAAAAGGTAATTGATTTCCAAGCTAACTTTTCCTTTTGATTGAAAAGAGATGCTTGATTTGATTTTTTTTTTTTTTTTTTTTTTTTTTTTTTTTTTTTTTTTTTTTTTTTTTTTTTTTTTTTTTTGCGCTGCTGTTTTAGATGCTGCTTCTTGGCTTTTGCCCTGCCCTGGCTAGTGTTGGTGTTTTTCAGCTGTTATGATCCTGCAGACTCCTGGGGGACATGGCACAAGGCCTTACCTTCCCCCTGGGTGATCTTGTGGGTGCTTAAATACTGTTCTGGGGGTGAGGAGGAATGCCTGCCTCCTCTTTCCTGCTTGTGGGTGATGGGAAGTTGTTTGGTGCTTTTGGTGGGGTTTTTTGTGTCTTTCTTTGGTTGTGTTTTGTGGGTTTTTTGGTTTGTGTGGACTGGTTTTGTTTCTGTGTTTTTCTTTT
>NW_010427967.1:87481-111391 GCF_000710305.1 Buceros rhinoceros silvestris | reverse complement strand
TGTTTTTTGGGTTTTTTTGTTTGTGTGGGCTGGTTTTGTTTCTGTGTTTTTTTTTTTTTTTTTTTTTTTCCCTTGGAGCTTTTCTCCGATACTGGGGAATGGCTAGGGCCAGATCCTTCTTTAATTTCACCATCATTTCAGCGTTTTTACCACTTGACTTCAGTGCAGGCATTCTGGATTTACTTGGGTATAAAAAAAACCAACCAAACAAAAAAATCCCACATTCTGTCTCTTTAGGCTGCAGAAGGGTTTTTTTTTTTTTTAAAAAAAAAGCCTTCAAGTTTTTTGTGCTATCTAGAGTAGTATTGCAAATGTCTGAGACTTTACATTATGACTCACTGTCCTAGTGCCCTTTGCCACAGGTGGGATGGAGGTTCTTTAATAAAGAGCATATGCCCCAACTCAATTAAGCCAACATAAAAAGGGTAGCTCCTGGGCAAGCAGGGACACGAATGCAGGTAAGCACCTGAAGCCATGAAAATGCCTTGACTCAGCAGGACATTTTATCCATGCGTGTTCATGAGCCAGTGGCTAAACCACAGCCAGAATAAAGGGAACAATGGTTATAAAGATGACACTAAAAATAAGTGTATCTGTTTTGTGCTTTAGGGTGGTTTTCCTACAAGTCAGCATGAACAACGGGCTAACGTTCATCTCCAGCTCTGTCAGCATCACCAGCACACAGTGTGTAAGTAATTGCAATGGGGCTTGACAGAGAAACCATGAGATCTTGAAAGGAGACGGTGACTCTTCAGGCAAAGCCTCCTTGAGTGAGCATGAGCTCTCTACGGCTTCTGCATCACAGTTATTGACTGGTTCCCAGAAGTTTTCTGAAAAATAACTGAGGCTAGTTAAGATCAAATTGTTATTGATGATGCATAGATCATGATAGATTTACTGAATAAAAAATGGTAACGAAAGGCACCTTCCTCATTTCTATCCAAGGATAGAAATTTGATCCTCAAAGCTAGGATTTGACTAGAAGGAAATCTGGGAAAATCAGGGAAAGAGCATCAGGAAGCAAAACCCTGTAGAGCTTTGCGATCCCTTATGGGATCTGGGCTGAAAGGCCTATCTGCCAGGACTTGGATCTGGAAGGGCCACAGCATGGAAAGTCCTCTAAATTTACATGGTAATTTTTTGGTTCGAGCTTACAGCACAATTTGCCTTTACTACTTCAGTATTCTCTAAGGCGTTTTTACAGTTTTAGTGACAGGAACTGGTTGCTTTTCTCTTGGCATCATGGCAGATGACCAGAAAGATAGCAACCTCAATTCCTGGAATGAGCTTCTTGATAAAAGGTTGCTGCTCAGCCTAGCTGAGGGAGAATGTGCTGCTGCGGGACAGCGATGGCTGAGATAGGAGCATCTCCTTGTCAAAAAGACCACCTATCCCCAGGTGAAGTGTCAGGGACAAACAGCTAGAAGTGATCCATTATGAAAATCTGGTTTTAGAAGCAATCAATCACAATGAAGAGGCTGACTACTAGATAAGCAGTCTTCTTCCTTGCCTTGGAGTAAAAATAGGTAGTGCCCATAGCTGGTGCCAGCACATATGGTAGCTGAAGATTTGGCCTTGTGCTTGTGGACTAAACAAAGTTTGCTGAAGTACCTGATAGCAAAAACTTCGTACCTAAGCTGAGCTTTATTGATATTAGTGTCAAAAAGACTTTATAGCCTACACCAAATGCCATCATATTGGTTTGTAATCATTGTTGGACTTTTTGACAGCTGCAGAACGGAAGGGTAGGAGTGAAGACAGAGGCAGTGATGGAACTTGCAAATCTGATTTTCTGATGTTTTCAGCAACGTAGATGGGAAAATTCACTTGAGATTACTGGAACAGTCTGGGGTGCGGGGACTCAGAATTTAGTAGAGATGTGTTTGCTGATTCATCTGATTATTTTTCCAAAACTTTCCTCCAGATTTTCTACACTGGACTGATATTTTCACATTTTATTCCTGTCTTCTACCTTAGGTACTATAAAACCTTTTGAGTCTGCAGTGAAACACAAGTGTTAACTGGTGCATTTAGTTACCCATATGTAGTTTATTTCTGATGAAGGCTGATATATTAGCCCTAGCTAGGCTTCCTAGAGGCCAGAACATGGACAGAGGAAGCTTTCCTCTTAGTAGCCTTAGGATAAAGAGAGGAATCCAATCTTCAATCCTGTCAATCTCACAATTTTTGACCAGCCTCTTGCAGATTGAATGTGAAGGAGGCAGGGAGCCTGATTCTCAGCTAGTTCAAAATAAGATTGTCTCACTCCAGTTACATCCCATAAGCAGGAGGATTGGCTGTTCAGTTTTAAACTTTGCCTTATTTTCATACATTTCACTCTTCTCGTTTTAGAGACTCCCTCCGTTTCCTTTCCTCTCTTGTTTCCTTTTCTGTGGGTGGCAAGTCAGCTGGCCTGCTCAGCTCTCCTCCCCAGCTGGCCCTTCTGTCCTTTCTATACAGTAAGTATCTTCACTTTAGGAGTAAAGCTTCTGTGTGATCCCTGTCCTTATTTCTGTTCAGCTGCATGAAGTCTGCTATTTCCTTTTTGAAATCCAGCTTCACTACCATGCTTTGTATATTTAATCATCGAAAGAGGACTCTCTAGCTTCTTGCTGCCAGCAGCTCCTGAGCTGCTGCTGGCAAATGTCTTTGCGATTTATGTGAATGCTTTGCATGGGAAAAGCAATGCCTGGGAACAAGGAGGTAATGTGTGTTTGGAATAACAGTAGCAGTGGTATGTCCACCTGGGGCTCATGCACTGCATTGATGCTGTGCTTGGATTTGCTTTTAAGGAGTGCAGCAATACCTCTTAAAGTTATGCTTGACTTTTAGTCATCCTTGTCTCAGCAAACTGACTTCACTGGGAATTCATGCCTCTCCAGTGTCTGCTTCCCAGATGCATTAGTGCTACATGGGGCCACAGGAGGGACAGAGAGGAGGGCTGCAGCATTGAGATACAGCCTGGATAAGGTCTTCTAACAGGACTCCTTTGAGCAGGGGATCTGGCCCCTATTTCATCTTTTCACCTTGGTTTTCTGCTGCTCCCTGACCAAATGAATGAGGTGAGGTAAACAGTGTATCCCAAAACAGGCTGGTTTGTTGCATCAGTAACAAGAAGCCACAGAGCAGTGGAGGGCTGATGATGCTATGACACAGAGATGTGGGATACTGGGCTACGTACCTAAAAGCATGGAGTAGGAGCCGTGGTTGTGTTAGTTCCATCTTGAACATGTCAGGCCTGACAGCTCTAGAATTTGGCTTGAGAAAGAACCTAGGTACTACCCAAGTCAGCCACTCAGGGATCTCATCCCGACTTTGCAAAGGTCTTATCAGCTGGTATGTACTCTTCCGCCCTCAGCTTTTTCATTGTTCAAGAGGAAAACAAACCCACTTGAAACAGTGAAGGGAACTCCTGTTGTAAGAAGGGGGCTAAACAGCAGTTTCTGGTGTCATGGGAATTCAGCAAACAGTTTAATAAGCTGAATCCCATGGACTTTATCCTCCACAAATCTTTGGAATTTGCTTTCTTCCCATTTATCCTCCCACCTATCCTTCTTTGAAAATCTTACAGCTGCTTCTCTAGCCATCTTTTTTTCTTTCAGCCTGATTCACAGTCCTTTCTTCAAGCTCTTTTCACATCTTCCTAGTCCCAGGCTCTTCTCTAGTTTGCTGATAGGTTTTGCCTGTTCTCTGGTACCCCCTGGTACCCCTGTTGCTGGTGAATTGAAGCTCTTCTCAGAAAATTTACCATTGAAGAAGTTTATTTCCCCAGTATGAAGGAAATAGCTGGAGCACCAGAGCTAATCGTAACCTCATCCCAGCGCAGTCCAAGGAAACAGTATGTCCCATCATGTCACTGCCCATCTACAACAAATGCTTAATTTCAAAAAAGCCATGTGCTCTGTATGTTCTGCAAGGGCCAAGCAGCATATGAAGACCTGCTTTCCATAGTCATCAGAGCAATACACAGACTTAATACTTCTTTGGAACACACTGACGTGAAGTGCTATGAGCGCAAAGAATCCATCAACATTTACCCAGGATAGTCAGAGCTGTGATTCTGTTTGGTTGCCTGGCTGCTCTGAAAAGCTAATTGCAAGTACTAACTTTTGAAATTTTTTGAATTCCAGTAATTTTAGAGAAAATTTGACTTTGATTCTGAGTGTAGACCCTTAGCTATGCAGCCTCAGAGTCCCAATGTTCTCTGCAGAGAAATAGATGGAATATAGAAATCAAATGTTGAAGATCATGATTACAGCATCTCATTAAAAACAGTCAAAACAGCCCTAGGAGATACACCAAGAACCAGGAGCATTAAGGACTGGTTTGCCTAATCGCTCAGGCTGGGGTAGTGTGTGTGGTTTGAGTCAAGAGGCAATACAGGCAGGCTTGGGAGCAGATGAGGCTGGGCAAGTAATTTGTGTTTTGCTTGGTGATGTTGACATGTGAACGGTTGCCCGTAAGCTCTTAGCTCCAATATTCCTATTCTTTGAATATCAGCATTTGCACCTCTAGTGATGCAAGGTTACTCTGCACGCCAGAGAGGTTGTGGTCATGTAGTTTGCAATGTTCCTCTGACAATATTAAGGGACCTGTCAGCACAGATTTGCGAATGGTTTGTATACAAGTTTTACATCCTTGAATCTGGTAGGCTATATACCATAAATTTATACATGAGTTATACATATACAAACCACAAACAGGAGTGCTTCAGATACAGATGTCTTACCGAATACTGATGTGACCCTAACGGTAACAGTGATTGAACAATCTACCCGAGACCTGGTAGTGAGGGGAAACCTGGCTCATTTTGCCCAGTCTAAATGTGTAACTTCAGGGCTCCTGCCTTGTGACGTGCAGGTAACTCAGAAGTAATCATCTTGTTTGCAGCTGACTGGGACCATCCTTTTCATTGCTCTCCTGATTCTCTTTCTGCTGCTGGCTCTGGCTTTTCTGTGGTGGTTCTGGCCTCTCTGCTGCACGGTGGTAAGTACAGGGTTTTTATTCTTTTGACTTGGATTCATCTCTTCTCTGCAAAAATACAGAGCTAAAGTGTTGGAGTGGGTGGTTAACTGTTGAAGAAAACGGCTGTTGGGTTTGTAAGGCCCTGATTCAACAAATTGCTTAAAGTGCTTGTTGAAGTCACTTTGGTCTGGGTTTGGTCTGTTGAAAAGCAATGGGGCTAATGAGGATTGAATGGGGGGGAATGGAGCAGGGCAACCCATCTGTGATAGGAGCAAGAAAGCAGAGAGGATATAGCATTGGGATAGATGAACCCTGCTATTATCTCAGATTTCTCCCATTGTTTCTATATTCCAGGTCATCAAGGAGCCGCCGCCACCTCCACCTCCAGAGCCTGTAAGTATGCTATTTTTGAGCTGTTGCACTGTCCAGGAATGTCAGCCTTGTAGGTGTCTTAGTGACACCTTGAAGGCTGTGAGAGGAAGTCTCTTGGGTCAGGACAATTATTTCAGCCTTCTGGCCTTTTTATATACATAAAACAAGATTATTTCCATCCACAGAGAAAATAATTGCATAGCTCAGAATTCCACAGACTAACAGTGTCTGTGGTATTTTGTTCCTTCTGCTGAGCGTCAAACAGGTGTGTAGGCAAATCTGTGCTTCTCAAGCTGTGCTGAAAGCTGTCCCTCCTCCGGTAGAGTTGCTGCTGCTCTCATCAAGAGTTTAGCCCAGAATGGCAGTAAGGAACAAAGTCTGGCCAGATAAAAGAAAGGACAGGAAGGCCACGTTCTTGTGGCTTTGCCACAAGAGAGGGAGAGAAGAGCGTACCCTGCTATGGCTCTGCTGCAGAGTGACCTTTGGAAGGACATTTAGCCTTCCTCCATTTAGGCTGTGAGCTGTTTAAGGCAGGATTGTATTTAGCTCTTTTGGGGACAGTAACGCACTGACCCTGACCTCAGCTTCGTGTCAGTGTACTAATTTCATAAAAATAATAGTGATAAATAACAATAACTCCAGGGAAAACTTATGCCTGCCTTTATTTCTTTCCTAGGCATAGACAGTTAAATGATGGAAAAATACTTGCTTAACCCACAAGAGAAGCTTACAGTTAGCTGCTGACTTGTTGTATTTTGGTGTGAATATCAGGAGGTAACCACAGCTGCTGTTCTGAGGTTGCCAGAGGCCACCATTACTGTGTATGTGATCCTGTTCCTTGTCCTGGGCAGCAGCACTGTGAGAATTTAACTTTAGAATAATCACACTGGTTTTAGGGTGATTAGTGTTGTCATGAAGCATGCAATTGCAGCCATGCTGTGTTTGAAGGAGGTTTCGGAGAACATTGCACCCCTGCAGCAGAGTTGCCAGATGCCTTGTGATTATTCTGATCAACAGATTTTAAATGCAATCAAAGAGACCGAGCTGCCGTAAGCCTCCAGGAATAACACAGAATACAGATTTTATCCATTCCTTTACTTGGTCTTGTACTCCATCCAGTATGGAGTGTTGTTCCGTTATACTTAGCACTAGCCTCCCTAGTGACTATCTGCCCTTTAGCTGATGCCATCTGGTATTGCTGCTATTCAACTGAATATAGTTATCTAAAACTTGTTCTAAACTGCAAGCATTAGATTTCCATCACTTTTTAAAACGTATGTGGTAGCTGTTGCTTCGCTATGTGTTCAGCGTAGGGGATATTTGGTATAAATCCTTTTATCATCTGGGAAAGTATGGGCCGTGACTATTAACTCTGTCCTGCTACTGTCAAGCTTGCCAGCAATCAGGGTTGTCAGACATGAAGACTTGATCTGTGTTACGTTCCATGGAACAGGCAGGATATTTTATATAGTACTCAAGGTCACAATAAATTAAATATAAATTAATTAAAACTGCTGATGTAGTTCACTGGGTACTGTTTTAGAAGTGGTACAAAATCAGATAAAATTTGTTTGTTTGTTATACTCTTAAAAAAAACCCCCACAAACAAAAACTGTGTCAGCAAGAGGTGTAGTTACTTCTCTTTATTAAGAGTGTGAGGAATGAAGATGGTATTGTAGGAGGCTTGTTGTTTCCTCAGTTATTATGTGTTCTTGGAGAGTGTTATGGTGTGACTTTCAGCTTCCTTGACTCAGCGTAACGATAGGGAGTCTGAGAAACGTCAGTGACTTCTATCGGCTCAATATCATAGAGCTGGAGATGTGTTCCCAGGGTTGTCAAACCAGAAACATTTGCCAGCTTTTGGTTAAGCAAGAACAGAATGATGAACCTGAAGTAAAACCCTGATTCAGACTCTCCCATGCTCCAGAAAAATAATCTGCAGTCTTTATAATTGCAGGTCAAAAACTCTGGATCTGAGTTGCTGACAATTTGGAGATGCTCCAGTCTGAGTCCTTGTTCCAAACTGTGCAGCTTGAGCCAGACTCTACAAAGAATCAAGCAGCATAGAATAACTGGTTACAGCTGCCAGGAGAAAAGGGTCTGATGCACATGTTAGAGAACTCACAGTGGTAGCTTTTTTTTTCCCCTTTAGGTGACATTAAGTTCTAAAAGCACAATTAATAAATGGTTTCTTTGGGCTAACTGATTGCTGCCTTTTCTGCATAGCGTAGTGTCAAGCCAGTATAATGTATGATTCATCTCCACTTTCTCTTCCCTTACAAGTCAGTTGTGATTTTGAAGCTCAATGCATATTTGACTAAATAAAAGCTGTCTGGAGAGAGGAACAGGCAACCCTCTTTGGCTTCCTTAGCTAAAAATGCAGCTGCAGAGACAAGAGACTTCTGTTTTTTGTCAGCTAAGTAGTCTGACACACACAAAGCCAGATACCCAAGGACTGGACCATAGGATGTTCAGTTGTTTTCCATAGTTCATGTGAGAACAGCAGTAATATCTCCCGGTCTTTCCCATAGGAATCGGATGATGAAGATGGATTGCCAAAGAAAAAGTGGCCAACCGTGGATGCATCTTATTATGGAGGTCGAGGTGTTGGTGGGATTAAGAGGATGGAGGTATTTGACTTGTTCTTTAGTGTTGTAAAAATCAGCACATTTAATCATAAATTGTAGCAGTATGTTTTCATGTGAGTTTTGAAAAGCTACCTTGTGATGGACTAGAGACTAGTGTTTAGTTAGGGCTTTTCCACCTGACTGTACCTGCTCTCCAAGTAATAGACATCAAGCTGCCATCATTTGCATGAATAATTAAATTAATCTAGCATTATGAGCCAGAGAAAAACTGCAGGTTAAGAAATGCACTGAAAGAAGTTTTAGTTTGGTGAATCAAACCCTTCAGTGCAGTTGGGTCCAGTTCTCTGGCAGAGTTACGCTGGTTTTGAGTGCTTGAGGGTGCCATCTACACTGTGCCATTTACACTGGAAGCAGTTGGTTGGGGAATTTAAACCATTGATTTTTCTTTTTCCCCTCTTTTTTTTTTGTTTGGATTTGGTTTTGTTTTTTCCAGTTAAGCGTTAAATCCTAATGCACAAACACACATCCATGTTCAAATTGGCCAATGAAAAAAATCCTGACCTGGGACTCCTGCACAAGCCAGTCTTGATGTGTAAAGTGAGGTGAAAGAAATGTGCCTTATGCTGTCATATGGCATGTACATTCCAGGGAGTCAGTGGATAATGCTGTGATCAGCAATTAACTCATGTAAATAACCATGTTAGTGAAATCGGATCGATCTTCCTAACAAAGGGTAATATAAGGCAGGGAATTGTCACTCACCTGTATCAGCTGAGGGCCTAATGATGACTTTTAGGGATGTCACACCAGAAACTCCACTCAATTTAATTGGTAGCTGAGGGAGGTGGGCTAGTGTTAGCCAGCTGAGGATCTGGACAAAACTAGAGCTGACAGAAGAAAAGCAATGGCTTCTCAGCAAGACCCTGCATGTCTGCAGTTAAAGTATTGCATCTTAATATCCTTAACCATTTTTCTTGGGAGAATTTTATCAATGATGCTGAGTAACCCCATGGATCATGTTTCCCTTGAATGCAGGGTCACAATTCTGTTTGCAGTAGATCAGGCAGTGAAATCAGAATTTCAGCTTGAAATACGTAGTGTACAGTACGTGAAGACAAAACTACTGCATTCTCTTGTGACTCTGCAATGTCATCTTTGGAAGAGCTGTTTTTAGTAGTAGCTGCGCAAGTTTGAGGGCTGATGCTCTTAAACCATTCACGTACTTGTGCACTAACCTTTTTTCACTTTTGAACTGAACAACAGGAGCTGCTTAGGGGTAGGTGTAAAGACTGCCCACCGTCAGCTGTGCTGCTGCCTGGGTTTTTGCATGAGGCATCGGGAAGCATATTACACCTGTGTCCTAGCAGAGCTGGGCAGTGTGCTTCAGATTTCACTTGGAAATGGGTTAATCTGCCCTGGATGCTGTGAATTCCCACAACACCTCAGGTTACTGGAAGGTGTAAAGGTTCAAGCATCTTTTGAGTGAGACTATTGGATTCTTAAATGTGTGTTCTTGGTTACACTGGAAGTTTGGTGCCTTCCTAAATCTGGCTTTGTGTCTGGTGGCATTGGGTCATCTAGGTTGTCAGTGAAAACTATGTACTGGTGGGGACTGCTGAAGTGTCTCTACTTAGAGTGTGCTCTCCTGACCTCAGGTGCGATGGGGAGACAAGGGGTCAACAGAGGAAGGAGCAAAATTGGAGAAGCCCAAGAATGCTATTATTAAGTTGCCAGAGCAGGAGTACGAGCCATGGGAACCCAAGCCAAAAAAGCCCCATGTGAGAAAACCGCCCTCCCAGCGGAAATGGTATACTCCGATCAAGGTAATGGGACTGCCCCTTAGTCTTATCAAGTCTCTTATGTCACGCGTGTTGCTACATCCCGTGTCCTTAACGCAGCCTTTCTTACTGCAGAGCTGGCAGAGCCTGTTTTAAAAAATGGCCAGTAACCCTCAACTTTGCCCACTCTTGGAATGCGTACTTCACCTTGCACTGTGGTGCCATAGCTTTTTAAGGGAGGATGGAGGGTGATGGAGGGCATGAGCAGAGATCTCTCCTCCCTCAGCTCACACCTTCTTTTCAGGTACTTTTGCACAGCCTGGATTGCAACAGCAGGTATCTCAGTTCCTAGGGCGTGCAGAGGCTGTTTTGTGCCATCTCAAGGCGGCGTACAAAGAGGATCAGATAAAGGGCACTGGCCATCCTTGCTTTGATTGCACTGTGGCTAAGACCTTGGGTTAAGATTCAGCTCTGTTCCCCTCTAGTTCAGCCACAAGATGTAATGCTTGATTTTGGGCAAGTCGCTCTGTCTCTCCACACTTTCATCCCCGTTTCTGCCTTGTCATTATAGTATCTGGTGTCTCTCTGTCTTTTAATGTATGTATCCTCACACAACCCTTGAGGCAGGGCAGAGCTGTTATCTCTGCTTACAGAGGAGGAAGCTGGAGGGCTAGCGCAGGCCAAGGGAGCAGCATACCATGCGCATCCCAGAAACCTGTGGCCGTGTCCCAAACCAGCGTTCTGTGGGGTGAGATTCCCCCCTCCACACCATCCTCACAGACCAGTTTAACAGCACTTGAATTTATTGTCTGGAAAGTACCTCTGAATTTTAAAGTCTGCCTGTGTAGGTAGTCTTGTGGGTGTTTATTCATGAGGTGAGCTCACCTCTCCTCTGTACAGTTCTGCCTTTTGTCAACACCCGTCTAACTGCACCTCTTAGCGGAGTTCTTCACACTGAAGTAGTCATCCTCACAGAGTTCTGTGCAGGCTGAATTTGGCCCATTGTGTATCACGTACACGTTACCCTGTTGAGGTCTCTTTTCTGGCTGTCCAGATATGCAGAGGACAAGGGCACAGAAGCATGTTTGTGCGGAAGCATTAATACAGAAAGGCTGCATCAACTCACCTCTGTTGTAATCTTATGCTGTTTTCCCCTTTCCCCCAAACTTCTTGGTCATGTCTATGTTGTTTTCTCTCTTTTTTTCATTCCAGGGCAAACTTGATGCACTGTGGGCTTTGGTTCGACGAGGCTATGATCAAGTCTCTCTTATGAGACCACAGCCAGGGGATAAGGTAAGGTGTCACAAACATGCTGTCATGCTACTTCTCTGTTAATAGCAGCAACGTTCTTTCCCTCCTAACCGCCCCATCTTTTTTTTTTTCCTTTTTTTGCGAGCTTGTCTCTCTTCACATTACCCTAAGGCTAAAAATTTGTCACAAGAACCAGAGATTTCAAAATGAGCTAAAATGTTTGCTGTGGCATCTATTTAAAAGTATTGCCCCAAAAGGTCAACAGCGATGTCTCCACTGTGATGATGTGATCAGACTGAGGAAGAAGCTGGCTGGCCACAGTAGTATATGAGACCTTTTTCAACCATGTAAGGTCTTAGCTTTTGTCTTCTGGGCACATACTGGGCACACATACTGAAGTCAAAGGATAGGTTCTTTGTCTGAGGGTTCTGGGGGACTGCTCATCCCTCAATATGCAGGAGTCATTCTAGAACAGTAATTATCCTTCCTATCCAACTTCAGAAAAATGCTTCTCAGACTTAATAACAGAATAAGTGATTGATGAGAAAAATCATGAACTGTGCAGGTGATGAAGAAACAAAGTATAGCGAAGTTAATGGAGAATAAAAGTTTTTATAAAATCCTGTGCCAAGACCCATTTCTTGGTCATATCCTATGCGTAGGCAGAGAGTATCTCCTGCCTTGATAAACTCTATTGGCCAAACACAGGTCTCCTGGGAGGAAGCAGGGAGCTTGTGCCTTTCCAGAGCCATCTGATGCCTGTGTGCTGCCCCTGGGTCACTTCCGATAGCTTAGTTCAAAGCTCTAACAACTTCCTCCTGAAAGCCTGGCACCATTATGGTTGTTGTTTTGTTATTCCAGGGGAGCAACTTGGTGAGAATTGAGTGCTGCTGCTTTGCCAAATCTGGACCTTCAGATTTGGCTTTCTGTGGTGGCACTTTGAAATATGAGGACTGAGTAGAGATGACAGCATCTTTCTCCCCACTCTGTCCAGAGTCCTTGTATTTCATCACCTTTGCTCTGAGGGGAGGGAGTTACAGAGTTCAGCAGCAGGGGCCATAAAGTGCTGCTCTGGGGCAGGAGTGGTGCAGAGGCCCTTGTGCTGGGCTGGTTTGCATGGGTGACTTTCACACCTGAGAACAGACTTTAAAAGTAGCCTGAATTTGCGTCATCCAGGACAAATAAGTTGCATCCATCTGGCTTTTGGCAAAATACCGTTATGACATTTGTCTAGTTATTAACCAAACACGCAACTTCAGTATTTAAAGTTTAGTATCTTCCATTTTTCTTTTCATGCGTAAAGAAACTAAGGACAAACTCAGCTTCCTAGGCTACTTTAAAATGGTCTTAATTGTTTCACTAATCTGCATTTTCAAGGCAGCTGCACTTAAGACATCTTATTTACTTTTTAAGCACGATCTAGAGCTTGTGAATAGGCTCTTTAGGCCCAGCTGTATTTTGATAGTACTGACATTGTATAATATGACTCTATCCTCTGCCCTTCACTCCCTCGGTTGGTACGTTTCTATCAGTGCAAAACACAACGGAGCCTCTGTTAGCCTGTGCAGTTAAGAAACATGTAGGGAACAGGGATCCTCAGTTTCTTGCCTTCCAGCTCTGCAGCGGGGAGGATGAGGAGCTCAAAAGAGGCAATGTAAAACAGAGCGAGCTGAGGGATTATTGTATCAGGGAGAATATTAGAAAAATCAAATGTACATCTGGGAAATAGGGTGGAAAGAATCCTATTGAGCCAGATTTGGTGGAAGAATGGGATCATCTCTGTTCCCTGGCCTGTGAAATTAACTTAGGCTGAAGAATATTGAAAGTGAAACAAGAAAATGACTAGACATCCTTCTGCTGTTTAAAAATAAATAAAAAAATATATACAGGACATCACAGGCCTGTATTTCATGGAGAAAGCCAGCACAGAAAAGAACAAGGTTGGTTTTTCTAGTAGCGATCCCTCAGTGGAGAAATGGCGTCTGGAGAGTAGGCTTTTGAGTGGAGGGGAAGTGTGTGTGCACCTAAGTACATAGGAGTATACACACACATGCACACACTTACTTGGTGGATGAAGAATGGAGAGATCGAGTTAGTGCTTTGAGTGACCGGCAGCATGGTGAGCCTGTAGCTCTGGCTGTGCAGAGCTGGGGGAGCCTGTCTACCCCGGAGCAAGCCCGCAGTTTTGCTCGACCCAGCCCGGGAGGGGACAGGGTCACTCCTGTACAGGTGTGCTGACAGCAGTCAGTGGACTTTGGTTTACTGTTGGGGAGACGTGAAAGCACAGCCTGACATTCCTCGGTGCATGGTGTTCTTCAGGCTGCTCCATCCAGAGGCCAGGGATTGGTGATCTTGGAGAGAGGCATTGCTTTGCTTTGCAGGGTTTTGAGGAATTTGGGGCATCGGGGGAAGAGTTCTCTGGGTTTTTTAGTTTGCCTTTTTTGTTTCATTTTACAATAATTTCATAGCTGTCTTGGTTGTTCAGGAAAGCTTGGAGCTCAGAGAGCAAAAGGAACATAATTTAACTCTGTTTCGGGAGTGGCATTTGGATTCGTAACTCAGAAAATTCCTCTCTCTGGATTTCCCAGAATAAGTCAAATTACTAGATTTACATTTTCAGGAATTACCAGAGATATAGGGCTTTTTTTCCCCCCCTGGAACAAGATAACTCACTGAAGTTATATTTTTCAAAATTTCTATTTTAGAGTTCACCTCCACTGAATAAGATTTCATTTTCCATTTTTATTGCTTCCATTGGGCATATGTTTGCTTTTTGCAGCCATTGGGAGATATTTATAGCAAAGCAATTTTTTCTGCATATTGGAAATACTAATTATAGAGAAGAGAACATCCACAGCACAAGGAGAAAAATATTTTTCATGAGACTTTTGGGACAGGGCCAAGGTGACAAAGATTTTTTTTTACATTAGAACATTCTTTAAAAAGTCTTTTGAAAAGTGTAATTTCTTTCATCATTTGAAAATGAGCACTGTGGTTTAAGAGTTTTTGTCCTCCAAAAATCTGAAAAATACTTGTAGAAAAACCTCTTTCTGTCATAGTTTTGGTGGTAAATAAAATATGTTAATGTTTGTTGGCACATTCACCAATGTACCTGGTTTTGTCACAGAGGAGCAAAAGTCCATTAGACAGTTTTCAGAGCTGTTCAGCATCTTCCGCCACAACACAGCCTTCTTCACTTTGTCTGTGCAAACCATACAGCGAAGGCAGTGTTGCTACTCCAGGTTTTCAGATCATGACTTCTCACCCATTACCACCATGAAGCGAAGTTAAAAGTGGCACTGTCTGTATTTTTTTTTTAGTCTTCTGCTATTCCGGAGTGTGTGTGAGACACTTGCAGTGGAAATTCGAGCCAAAGCATGTGCAGGAATACAGGGCTGGCTGCTGCAAGGGACTTTCTGTTGTCCTTTGCTCTGGGTGGCCAGGGCTGCTGTCCATCCATCCTCATTCCTTCCTTCATCATGTTCCTGTTGCCTTTCCCAACCCACCTGCTCTCTTCCTTACCTGCAGCTCCCCTTGGATGCCTGCCCTAGACATTCCCTTCCATTTCTTCTGTGGTTTCTTCCTCTCGTTTCTGTCTTCCTCAGTCTGCGTTTCCCTGCACGTCCCCTTGATGAGACAGACTGGTGCCCTGCAGTCCTGCCCTCTGGAAGCAATGGGGTGGTGACCAGCCTCCTTCTGGTCACCACTCCTCTATTTTTCTCGTGCTGCAGGAAGCATGCCCTGGTTTATGGCCTCACTGTCTGAGGCTCCTGAGAGCTCTCTTGCTTTGGCCCATGCCTTCCATGGACTTGACAAGAAAAGGCTCTTAGGATGGATGATGTATCAGTAAGACCGTATTGTGTTAATAGAAGTGGCTGTGAAAATCACAGGTGCTTTTCAGAGCTGCCTATTTAAAGAAAACACATGCTTTGATGCCCCTTCTTCTGGGAGCTGTGGCCACGGTGTTTGGCTTGGCTCCGTTCAGGATTATGTCACAGCGCCACCACTGAAATTGGTAATTAGTTTGGCAAGCACCTCAGTAAAGGGTCACAAGACCCTGCCCTGTTCACTTGACTTCTGCAGGTCACCCCTAGCAGGAGCTTCCATTGCACCAGGGTGGGACAGCAAGGGATAAACACACTTAGATGTGCCTCATGGTTAGCAGATAGTCTGCTATTTGTGGGATTGCTTTTTGCTGAGTTCTCAGACAGGATCAGCAGTAGACCAAAATGATGAAGTCTTTGTTGCAGATTGCTGGGCTTTCTTCCTTGCTGTGATGTACAAAGCAAAAATGCACATAAAGTCTTCTCTACTGCTGCAGTGATACATCCCATAGCAGGTATACATACAGCAGATGTATCCCGTAGCTGCTGTACTTCCCTTCCTCCCCAGAAATTTGAGGCTTAGAGGACCACCAGTCACTCTGGCCCAAGAAAGGGGTTGACAGCTCTGAGGGAACGCTGCTCATCCAGCAACAGGAAGTATGTGAGAGAGGACACATGGCCTGGTGAGCTACCTGTTGCTCAGGATACTGAGGCTGCCTTGAGGACTTCCCCATCACTGTGTTGGTGCCCTTTTGAGCTTGCAGGGGGCTGCTATGAAGATTGGAGCTTGGGAAATACTCATGTCTGACTGTCTTGAGGTATCTCATAGAAACCACAGTACCTGGTTGTCAGTAGTCTCTGTAAAAGGGAACTGTCAAGCTCTTCCCCTTGGCCTTGTGGATCAAAAGAGGGGCTGTTACCAGTGCCAGCAAGTAAACATAAAAAGCACCGATATGTGCAGAGAGAAAGGTGAGATGCTTCTTTCAAATTGTCTGCTTAGTTGCTGCTTTCAGCAAATCTATTCCGTTTTGCATTTCAGCACATACTGTCACAGGAAATTCTCAGAGGCTCGGTTTACGAAAAACCTCAACTGAAAAAAACAAAAAGACATTTTTCTCCCCAGGCAGAATTGCTCTTGTTTAAAGCTTTAGAAAGTGATCTAATTTTTGTCATTGAAAATTACCTGCAACAGAGAATAAGAGTGTGGACTGGATTTTGCTGTCACCATCACCCTTACACGGGGCTTTGCTTAGAAAAAAGCAGTGCTTTGACAGTACTACCCTGTGGCTTGCACATCCAAAACCCTTTCCTGGGGAAGGGGATTAGAAGCAGGCTGTTGTACAGAAATCTGAAAGCCTTTTTTCCTTCTTCATTCCACAAAGTTGAAAGTAAAAAGGCTGCTGGGTAGCCAGAAGTTTCACTAACTATGAGCTGCTGGTCATTTTGGAAGCCAGGTCTTCAGGGTCTTTCAGGTTCTCACCATTGAGTTACTGCATGACTTTGAACAAGGCACAGCAGTGTGAATTTTAAGGACCAGCCTCTGAAATGAGAACAGGAGTGCTTGGCTTCCTTATTCTGTGTGTCCCCTTCAAAGTGATCACTCTTAAGCTGATAGGTCTGTTGAAGTTCAGAGGATCTGATTACCCTCCAGTTCTGAGTGATTCCATGTAATGCTGACCATGACATCTATGTGCCTTAGGTTTTCCAACCACAGAATAATCAGAAGAACACAGTATTTATTAACTTTTATCTGTGAGGTTTAGTTAAGTCCTGCTTGGGACTCCACAGATGAACAATGGGCCACCAAGCCTATGGATTATTAATGACTAGTAATTACTTTCTGGCTGCTACCTACAGGCAGTCAGCAGTTTGAATGCCGCCCGTGGGGATGGCAGCACCTGCCTGTCACTCCACACTAGCTGCCCACATACCAGTGCTCTTTGGAGCTCATTTTAATAACTTCTTTTCAAAACTCAGTAATGGCCTTTAATAGGCTTCCCTGCCACTTGCTTGGAGTTGTGTTGTAATCACCCAGGTAATAATTTGCAGAGCTACAGGGGGTGCTAGAAAAGCAGCATTGAGCTCCTTCAGACAGTACTGATCAGCATGAGTTCTGGGGCTTTCCTCCCTTTGCTTAACCTTTCTAGAGCCAATTACCTTGATGAGATTCTGAAAAATTAAAGAGACAGGGACATTGCCTGCTGATCTCACTTATTCATTTTCGATCAAAATGTGACACATGTAGCTCCCATTTTACTTTTTTTTCTTTTTGTAAAGGACACCAGTATCTATAAGGTTCATCCCTGCTGTAGCAGGCATGGGGAGAAAAAAGCTTCCTGGTCTGGAACCAATGTCCTAAAGCACAGTTTTCAACCCTGCAGCTGGAAACATAAAATCAGTGACTAATGAATTTCCTGTCCTGCAAGAAGCCTACATCCTGGTGTTACCTCTCACTTGTGCCAGGATCATGTTGTTTCTGATGTGTAAGAATTCACAAATAGGCACTGGGGAGAGAATGCTGCTTGTCTACCCCTGGGTGGAACTAGTGGCCTGTCCACACCGTTGGGAGTCAGAGGAACGCTCACTAACAAAAACTATGAGAGGCTCTTCCGACGGATGGGTGCAAATCCCAGGGCTGGTGCCACTTAGCATGCAATGGGATGAAGGAGGTTTGTCCTTGTTGTTGAGATATGAAGGTGTGATTTTGGAGACCCTGGCTGTAGCTGATGTAGGTTACTTCACTTCTGATGTACCGTAGTTCCACAGTGATGAATGAGATGAGCAGTAAATTCTATGACAGTGAGACTGTGTTCCTAGCAGCACTTTGAGTGCTTCATAGATTGGCTCTGTTGGGTAGACAGGTGGACAGGAGCTCTTCTGCTACTCTTAAAGCACTTTGATATATCTTTGATATTTATGGTAAAGGAACAGGTTCCGGTTTTTTATAGGGGATGTGACTTCGGGATAAGTCCTGGTGACTTAGACCCTTGTTAACTTTGACTCTGGCATGTCTGCCTTAGGGAAACAGGCTCTTGCATGTCATTATCACAGTTTTCCAGGCAGCACTTCATCGATGCTCCACAATCGTCCTTAGAGTACACTGTGTCTAAGATATGAAGGCCTGGCCTGGAGTCTTGGTGACTATCTTGGGATTTAGGAGGAAGCCCATAACCTGAGATATATACTTTTTTTGAGAAGTCAAGTGCACAAATGAACAATGCAGTTACTTACTAGGAAGCTATGTCTATTAAGACTTAATTTAATCTTGTTTCGAACGGAGACATCTTCCAGTTTTATATGACAGTCTCAGATAAGGACTGTACCTGGAACAAGAAGTCTGCAAACATTTTGTGCTCTTTGCAGCATCACTGGTGCTTTCTGCAGCTTTTTAGGATCTTTCTGCCTCCTTTTTCTTTTCTTTTCTTTTTTTTTTTTGTTAGTTTTCTGGCATGTGAACATGCCTCTTCTTTCCTCCTCCTTTTTGGGTTTCTTCTAGGGAACATAGTTACCCAAGTAGACAATTCAGTCTTCACAGGCTGATAACTTTAAGGAGTGGGATATACAGAAACTTTGAAGCGAGGCTTACCAGGAGGAGTGTCCCTTCTTGCAATGCTAAAGGCCAAGCGCTCTGAGTGGAGCAGACCTTTGAAAAATGAGAGGAGGTGTACCTTGTTTTTTTCTACTGCTAGTGCTCATGGAAAAGAGTAACTTCAAAAATGCAGAGCTGGTAGTTGATAGACTGGTCAAGCTGCATAGGAGAAACATGGCAGGGATACATTTTCTTGGAGTGTTAGGTCTCTAGCATACATGAAATGGGAAGGAGAATTCCATGTCAGGACTTTGGTACTTGAGTTGTTTCCCTAGCGTGTTCATTCCTAGGAATAGTAAGGTGGTTTTGTCCTAAGGAGCAAAGCCATCCAACTTAATATAGGAGTTTGGGGGGGAGGAGGGGTTGTCTGTGCTTTGTAAATACGCCAGCATTGATAATGAACTATATAGAGAAGAAAATCCTTGTGAGATAAGCACAAAGGAACCTGGGAGCTGTGGACAGTAAACATTGTCTACTTGCTCTAGGTAGCGACAGAGTCATTTAAGGGTCAGTTACCCAGAGAAGGTTTGGGGATGCTTGCATCTGTTTCCAGACTCTAAACAGAGGCAGCATGTCTGTGTGGTGGGCTTAAATGTTTTGCTGAGGCAAGGCAAAATAATAACCACTTTCACCAGAAATCTCTCTGAGTCTCCAGCATTATCATATACCCTAGGTGGGTCAAGAGCATTGTGCTGTTCCTCTGTGCATGCCGTAATCCCAGCTTGCTGCTGAAGAGACAATCATATAATTCACCCTGGAAAGCACAATGACACTTAATTACAGTTTGAGCAAGACCAGTTATGGTCTTTTGTGGCCTAATTTGCTCCACCCAGCAAGCCACCAATACCTCAAGGCTGAGCCTGTTGCACCCAGCAAATGTTTGTTGCTCTTGTTGCTATGCTCCAAAGCCCTCTCATTCTGGGTGATGAACAAATGTGATCTCGTTTTCCCTGAAAATGCCAAAGGAAAGAGAAAAATCTTTTGCAAACCAGCCACTGATGTTTTTTCTTGAGCCACATTCTAGTCTGGTCAGCATTCAAGTGTGGAAATGTGTGGTACTGTGGTTAAAACAAGGGATGTGAGTCATGAGTCCTGAACTTGTACATACCTTCCCCCTGCCCACCCCCACCCCCTCAAGCTGCTCCATAACCTTGGGTAGATGGCATGACCTGACAGCGGCTCTGCTCACTTCCTCCTCTCTGAGAGCCTCATCCATAAAAGCTGTCAGAAGAGAGGAAAGCAGTAAATCATGTATTGTGAGTGCAGGTTTAGGTTAAGATATTTCTCTCAGGTTTGGGTGGGATTTGGCCTGGCACAACTGTACTTTGAGATTGGTACTGAATATAAAGTATGCCTGATAGACCTGAACTTTGCTTGTATCATCCCAGTATTATCCTTTTCTGTTCCCTTTGCCACTTCAGCTTTTTTAGGGCTCAGAACCAACAATGGATCTGCTCTGTGTGTTACTACAGCCTCAGCAAGGTCCAAAACATGTGATGTTTGGTTCATTCCTGCAAGATATCTTGTGACTCTGGCCATTCTCTTAAGAGGTGTCTGTAGCCTGTTCCTGCATTTTCCTGCTAAGGCAGGATTGAAAATAACATGCAGGTCCCTGCTGAATGGAGTGTGATACAAATTATTTTAATATCCCCGTCCTGAATACTGGGATGGGTTCTCCATGTCTCTTCTTTGTGTGCCTAAACTGGGGAAGTTGTGTCAGGCATGTGGGAGCTGGATGGCGGGGATGTGTTCAGCACAAAATTTATTTTGCTGAAGGCTTCTGGTCATAGCTTAAAAGGGCAGTTTCCCTGGCTGAGATATTCCTCCCTCAGATTCCTTGTTGTTAGCTGGTTTCTCCAGGGGTAAATTGGAAGTAGCCCACTTCACTTCTCTGCACTGGTCTTCACACTAACTGAATGGACTGCTCCCAGAGGACCCATCCCTGGTCTCAAGCAGTGCCACGCACAGTGGGGACTGGGAACTGTGGCGCAGTGTCTGCAGACATTCGTGTCTTGGGAACCTGTCAGTACTTGATTGTATTCAACTCTGCGTTCTGATTAAAGGCGCTACAGTAGCCTGGGATACTGCAGCTATTAATCTTACTGCAAAACAGTTCCTGGTTTAATTCTCGAATAGATTTGGACACCATTTTCCTCGTGACTCTATTTTGGCAAAAAACTGCTTTTCTAGATGGTCTATAAATATTTTTGCATGTTAGTGGAATTAGCTGAAGCAGGAAAAATGCCCTTGAAAAAGTCTAAATATTTTCAGTTTTTGTTTTGAAACACTTTTTCTGTCCAAAACTCAAAGAGAAGAGGTTTGAATTTAACAACATATGTGTTTCAAGCCCAAGTGAAACTTACTTGGACACTCTGCTTTTACCTGAAAAATGAAGTCTTTTGGTTGGGGTTGATTTTTCCCTTGTCCAGCAAGTGAACCGAAAGATGACTTTTATTGCCACTGTTAGATGCAGTGCATGCCATGGGCCTGTTTGTGAGTTTGCCCTGGCAACCTACCTCCCTCGGCCCTTTGGGGATCCCTGGACACTGGTGTCAAAAGAAGAGCTCCTGTGCTCTCTCCTCCCTTCTCCACCCTGTAAATCCTACGTTCTCAGCTATTTGGCTCCCATAGCCAGGGTGTCTGAGGGCATTCAGGACTTTTGAAGGATTTCTTCTCCCACCCTCTTTACAAAGAAAGGCTGGTTCCCCCTCACCTCTGTGAGAGGGGCTCAGGCATCTCAGCTCTCACCTGGGCTTTCTGGGCAGCAGCGTGGGCAGTGGCTCCGTGAAGCCAACAGGTTTTATTCTGAATGTGCTTAGCTGTGCTTCACTGTTGCTCTGTTCTGCTCTCAGCCTGTATGCAGCTGTCTTCTCATTTGTGACTCAGGCATCAAGAGTTTCTGAAGTGGGGACTGACTTTCTGTGCTGTGTTTCCCTGGTGCTGCACCAGCGACCCAGCGACCAGGGTTTGTGCGCAGCTTAGTTTGGTTCCTAGAAAGTAGGGTAAAAGGCTCAAAATTTACTTACAAATTTGTGGCCCGTGTGAATGATCCGCCCTGCCTCAGCTGCTTCTAAATAGCACTGTCTTTCCTGGGTCAGGACGTGTCCTGTGTAAAGTTGCGTTACCTCCTCCTCCTTAAAGCTCAGTCTAATTCCTTTTGTGATGTGAAGCGCATTGAGTGAGCCCAGTAGGTTACACCTCTTGGCAGCAGCACCTCACACACGCTGTGCCGTAAACAGTTTTCTGCTGCTGCTTGGATCATCCTTGTGCATTTGCACTCATCACTTCGCAATTTTTGATTTTAATTTATCTGATGTACCGAAGGCCATTATAGGGTCCTCACTGTTAAGAGTATGAGTGATTTACAGTCCACAATGCAGTGATTTCCTTCCCCTCCCATAACTCCATAATAGGAGGGAGCAGAAGTGACCTTAGTTTAGTTACAGAGAGGCCAGATAATGCACTGCATAAAGAATGGGCTGAACTGATTCTCCTTTTTAAAAGCTGCACTAAAGAAAATAGTATTTGTATTCTCATTGCTGGACACCGCCACTTTACTGAACCTTAGTTTTAAAACCCTCCTGACTTCTGTCAGCCCCATATTCTCATCTCTTCGTAGTTTTGGATTACAGTGATTTTAGGCATCAGTGCTGAGCTGCCACATAGATCCCCAGAAAATTGTTATTGACAAGAGAGGACTTATTAAACTGGAAGATATTTAAAGAGTAGGATCCTCGTGCAAACAAACACCTTATGTTGATGGTATTTAATGTTTTAATTTGAGACCTAATAACTTAGAGTGGCTACATATAAAAATTAATTACAAGTTAAAAAAATAATTGTTAATGATTAACTCAATAACCACATTATAATTAATGGTGATGATTAAAATTTGTTGAGTAATATAATGAGAAATTAATTATAAATCACATATTTATTGACCCGAAAGCATGATCAGCCCTCAAACTGCTGATACGGAAATCTCTGACATTTCCAATATGTTATTTGTCTACACAAAACCAATATCGGAGTCCTGAATGTAGGAGTAGGAGTTAGTAGCAGTTACTTAAATATGCCCGAAAACCAGGCAGACTTAGGTTTTACGTGACAAACTGTTTCAGCAGCTCACTAGTTTCTAGCCTGTATGCTGCAGGGTAATCAGTGCAATTCCCAGGAAATCTGTGAAGGTTTTAATGAGCTGTGACATGTTCAGCACGCAGTCAGCATGAAGCAGCGCAGTGTGAGGAAGCTTTTGGCAAAAGCTGATGCGCATAGATCCTTGCTCCTGAGGAGCCAGCTGCTACTCCTGACTCTTGCCCAGGGAACTCGAACAGTGGAACTCTGTACCACCTCAGTTCAACTCTTTCTCTATAAAATTACTGCATCCATAATCAGCCTCATTCATAAACACATTTGCTAAACAAGTTTCCCATACTGTTGCTGTTTGAGGATACTTGGTGTAGGTGTTTCTGGTAGAACCCTTCTGCTCTTTATTAGGAGACAGGGATTACCCTGACCTCTAATTTTTCCAAGATGCAACTTTTGCAAAAGCCACCGATCTTAAAGGTATATATCCCATTGTTTTGCGTGTGTGAATCAAACCCTTCACTTAGCCAAAGTGATTCTGACTTTTTTTAGATGCTCACTCTTGTCATTTTGTAGGTATCCAAATCTATTCTTTTGAGTTTTAGAGCTCCACTTTTACACTGAACTATTGATAGATATTTAGTAAGTGAAGCTACATGCTGTCAAACGATGTCCATAGCAAGCTGGCAGAGTCATCCTAGTGACATCCATAAATAAAACTGGGAGAGAAAGAGACCTTTTCATTTGAGCCCAAGGACATTATTTTATTTCAGCATCCTCAAGGTAATGGACTGGGAGCTACTTTAATTTTTTAATGTGATGGTCCAGTGTTTTGGATTGCTATGCTCAAACTTTAAAGGTATTGTTTTATTTTAATCTATTCTAAAATGTAAAGGCAAGTATCATATTCTTACAAAGTCAAGGGCCAAGAAATTTCAGTAAACATTTAAGTGAAGCCAACTCTTCCTCAGTCAGATACCCCCGCTGCTTGTCAGAATTGTAGCACCGAGGCTTCATAAGCACATAAAGGTGAATGAAAACTCAAGCAGGATTTGTAACAGGAAGGATATCTTTTATTAAGTCATCTAATAAAGCTTAAAGTAAGAAACAGACATACTTTGGTACACAAACACTCCAGCATTCAGAGAAACTGGATTTGATTTTTATTAGGTAAACACCAGTGTGTGTATTGAACAAGAGAAAAGGGACGGCTACTGGCAGATGGGGTGGATTTTTTTAAATTCTTCTTGCTAAAGTGCTCCTAGTATCATGGGTGAAGACACTTGCCCATGGCACTCTTTGAATTGCCTGGATCCTTTTAACGGTTGTTCCTTTTCATTGAAAACTTGCTGAGTAATAGCTAAAGATTTTGGAGGAACAGGCGCTGGGGATTGATGTACTGAGCACTATGATGAAAGCAGCCTAGAAACAAGATGCGGTGGCTTTCAAGAGACTCC
>NW_010427967.1:33484-87352 GCF_000710305.1 Buceros rhinoceros silvestris | reverse complement strand
CCCCCCGAAACCACACACAAAAACACATCTTAGGTGGTCGAGGAGGCATTGCCTAGAAGTACAAAGTGCCTGAATTGCTCATGTGATTGTTACACTGGGATAAAAGCTGGAGTCAGGACAAGGGCAGATCCCGCTGCTTCAGTATTTGTACTTTTTGAAAAGCCAATTTGGCAAGCAGCATAACAAGAGCCTAACAAGTGGATGGACATATGGGGAGGCAAAATAATTGTGCATTGGGAAGACTGTGCAGATGTGAGCTGAAGTAAGGGCGTAACTCCATATGGCGCATTGCTGACCTTCCGTTGGTGTCTGAATGACAGTACGCGGTGCAGGTCGCACCATCTGAGAGATGCCGTACTGGGAGCAGGGCTGAAACCAGACAGAACTGGATTTACACAGATCATCTGCTTCCTAGATAACAATAAAGCAGCTACCAACAGCTGTTGTGCCTGAGATCATCATGGTATTACTGCACCTTGCAACTCTGACACCTTCCCTAAAACGGTGTATACCGTGCTTCTGGGAAAAAATTACTGTTACCACTACTAGATGGTGGTGGCTCTTCATCCCTGTTAATCCCCTGTGCAGGGAGAGCATAGACGAGTGTGCAGGATACCTGATTTCTGCCCGCGTTCTCTGAGGTTTAAAAGACTTTATATGACTTTGGCGAGGGAATTATTTAATCCTTTCAAACACAGAATATTAAAATGCTGTGATTAGCATGTTTATTTCAGAAACATCAAGGATGCTTTTTTATAAGCTAAGCCCAGAGAGACGTGCGTTAGCTAGAATAGCAGTGGCACTCTGTTATTAGGCAAGTGCGAAGAGCGGAGAGCTGAATTCTTCAGCCTAGAAATCCTTTTATGAGATACGCTTGATAAATCCAAACTATGACTTATGATTTATTATCATTTGTTCCTCCCTTTCTCTTTTTGCTGTTAATCCTAACAATGGTGAAGAGTTCAGCCTCATTTTATCAATGGCTGCTTGAAGCGCTCAGGAGGATTTGCTCCAGTATTCACCAGAAGCCTTTGATATATGAGATTGTAGGCTAACACCAATAATCTTTTGTGAGGAAGTGTCACAATACATACATCGATCATCCAAGCCTCTATCTGTCAGACTCTCCCAACCCAACCGTACTTTTCATGACACAATGCGGCGCATGGCCTTTAAATTACCCATCTGTCTGACAAATCAGTGAGTGTGGCAGAAACTGGCAGCAGTTTGACGTCGCCTATCACTTTAACTGAAGTGAAAGTAATGCAAACAGATTTATGGGATCCCCTTTGATTATAGACTATGAATATATTTGGAATTGATGTTTGGGAGACAGACACAACAGAGAGGCAGGAAAGGCTTGTCGGCAAAAGCACTACTGTTGGGTTTGCAGCTTTGCACTTACTATGAGGGAGGTTGTGCTTAATTTTTTTACTCCTATATGATGCATCTCATCTGAATACTGCTGACTTTTTTTTTCTTTTTTGTCCTGAGTGGTTATTTAGCTCTTCTAAATTCATAATATCAAGGATGAGTTTTCTTAAATGTATTTGCAGTACAGCTGTCAAATATATTTGTAACATTCATTGCATGGTAGTAAATATTGCTGAATTTCCAAGCGTGCTGTGAATACAGCAGAGTACAGCAAAAGATGAGGATACAAGCATGGCTGCTGGCTGCCAGGACTGATGAGGACTTGAGTTTTGTCATGGAGCAGAACAAAGCATTGACTTTTTTTTTTTTTGATTCAATGGTATATTTTTGTTGCAGAAGTCACCAAGATCTTGGCTTTTGCCCTTTGCCTCCATGCGAAGGCTCTGGCCCCAGTATAGTATTGCCTTGAACCTGGTTCATAACCAAAGTCAGCTGTGTGTAACAAGACTGAATTTTTAGAAAGGGGATTTTATCCTAATTATTGACACTGTTGTTTAAGTGTAGTAGTGAATTGTGATGGTGAAAACTGAGACTGAGAAATCCTGAGTATGTCTCATCTACAGGCAACAATACACCCATTCAAACAACTCTTGGCTGCAGCTGAACTCTTGAAGCCCTAAGCTGTCCGATCCAAGTAAATGGTAGGGTGGTACCCTTTGGGCGTTAGTACATTTGTTGAATCATTTTCTGAGCTCTCCAGAGCTTACACAAGCTTCCCTTGACATGCTGCTTGCCTTTCTTCAGATAAACCATAGACTTAAGTGATTCTCTTCTTTTTACACAAAGTTTTCGTGATCAAAGGTGTAGGCGTTGGAAGTTGCTTAACAAAACAGATAGTTGTGGTTCAGCCATGATGATTTTTGCCTGAATTTCAGGGGAAATTGTGATTTGTGGTCTCAGCCCATTCCCTAAACATCTTCAGAGTTTCCTCATGCAGGCAGCACTGGTAAGCATGTGCCAGTAGCAGTCTGTCTCTGGCGTGGGTTCTTATATTCCCCAGTTATCACAGCCATTGGTAGCTGTGGGTATTGTGATCTACAGCTGCGTAGCTCGGAGATAAGCTTTACTAAATCTGGAGTCCTTCTGCTGAATTTTGCTTGGGTGATGTAGGCATAACCTTGAGCTAAATTTGGGTTGTTGATTACAGCATACTACCTAAAGCTCTGGCTGTCATCACCCTTGTGGCTCTGAGGGTCTTTCAGAACAGTGGAGGGAGATGCCTTCTGGGACAGGTGTTTTCTAAACAAACCAAACAGGTTTTTTCCTTCTCCCAGTTAGTGTTTGTCTTGAAAAGAGAGAAACAAAAGAGGTAACATTCACCTCCGTGCTAAACTGGAGAAGCCATTTTCACTAGCATGACTGCTATGAACAGGCCTGTTGCGCAAAGCAAAATATGCTGGCAAATGGAGTTCATCACTGATGGGATGGGTACTTTACAGCCCATAGTTACTTCTTCGGAAATCACAACCTAGCTCCTGTAAATGGGCTGTTGGCAGTGTCATTCCTGCATTTTCAGGCTGCCTTAATCTCCAGCCTTTGTAGGCGATGATGAGAGGCCTTTTTGACTTCCAGATGCAGGCTTCTGCCAAGCTTGTGGCAGCTGGGTTCTTGCGTAAGCATTTCCTCCCACCTCCCTTGGTGGAGGTGAAGACAGTGATGCCAAGTGTTGCATCTCCTCACACGACGTTGCATCTGCAGGATTTCGTGAGGCCTTCACAGAAATAGTGGGGCAGTTTATAACAAAACATAGGTGTTGTGGGGAGGAATAAGTCCAGCAGACAGAAGAGATCTTAGGGTCTGACTGAGGTTGTAAGGTTGGTTTTGAAGTGCCCAGGAGCCTCTGGCTGCTTCCCATGGGAAAGGCTAAATGGTCTTTGGGGTCTGTCTGTCTCTCTTCTTGTCTGGAACTGGGTTAGCGGGAACCTATGCAAAGCTTTGTTTTGGTGAAAGGAAACCTTGGCGTATTTGTTGACTAGGACATCCCCAGTGCTTGCTGTTTTTTCAAGCCCAAGCTATTCCTGTTCTAAAGTCTCCATCCACAGTTCCGCCATCAGGTCCTGCCTGCCTGCTTCCTACATCCATTCTGAAAATACACTTATGGGACAGTCCTTAGTGCCACACCGTGTTGATGTTTGTGAGGGAAGCCACATCTACCCTGGAGCTCAGAAGACAGATGTGCTATCCCAGCATAGTGTTCAAAACACGGACACCAGCTAGGCTAGCATCAGCATGAAAAGGAAAGGAACAGATGGTGTCTTTGCTAAGCTTCTTGCTCTGGTATAACCCTGTCTCTGCTATGAGTTTTTCTGAAGCACAGCTTTGTCAGTCAGGGATCTCACCAAGGCGGGCATGACTTTGGTGGAGCTGTGGCTTTAGGCATGTTCTGCATAGCTGTAGTAGCAAAGCAGAAGGCGTGTGTGAGCAAAGTCACACTGGGGTCCCTTTCGGTTTAAACCAGTCCTAGGCTCTTCTCTGTAGGCAGGAACTCTGAAACCCAAGGAAAGCATTGGTTTCTAATGCTGACCTGTCATATCTGGGACCCAATGAATGATAGCTGGATGAAGATCTCTAAGTGCAACTTGGCCCCTGTCCCTCTGGCTAGCTGCCAATGAGTCAAAACACCTGCTTTTTATGAATAACAAATTTTTCTTTACTTCTAGGGAAGATGCATAAATTTCACTCGGGTGAAATCAGATGGAACCTCTGCCCCTTACCGTCCACCACCAAAGCTGCCGCAGCGTGATGATGTTCCTCTCAACAATGCTCCAAGGAATTCTTCTCCTCCTGTGTCTCTGCAGCCCCCTTCCAGGCAGCCACCTCCTGGACCACCCCCATCCCGAGCTCCTCCTGGACCTCCTCCTTCACGCCCACCTCCGCAGCCCATGGCTTAGAGAGCAGTAAAATCCCAGTTGACAAAACATGTCTCTTTGCTGAACACAGCATATTTATTGAGTATTGGTTTACAGTTAAAGATATCAGAATTTGTTGCTGGTCAGCAAAAAAAAGAAGAAAGGAAAAAAAAGTAAAATTGGCAAATGTCAATTTTAACGTATGAATATATTTATACCACATGTGCTGAGTAAACATTCAGTGGATAGATTCAGAGCTATGGGGTATAGAAACAAACCAAAATGATCGTCTAGATACAGTAGCAGATTTTGTCTGTATACATTTGAAGATCTATTTACGTACGACATTTGTCTGACTTGGTATGTCAGATCATTCATTAATAACTTTAGCCGGTACATGGGCATCAGTTGTTTTGAAAGCTGCCACCTGCAAGCTGGTTAAACATAGTTCATTGAGGAATTTGCTTTCTTTTTCCCCACAGTACTGCGGCCAGGCGTTAATTTGGAACTACAGTTGTAAAGATAACTTTCTGCCTTTGGTTCTACAGGTGGAATTTCCGTTCAAGTTTATAAGGCTATAACAATAATGAGGTAAAATGAAACTGTGTCAATAACCTAGCAGCAGTAATCTTGCACAGAAGAGGGATATCTTATTCTCCTGAGAAAATCAGTTTTAAGCCTGCCATCTCTGCACATGTTTAGACTTGGTTGCATAGGGCAGCTGCTGAAGGCCAGATATTGGTTCTAGAAATCCAGACCTCAGAGAAGACCTGGGTTCAGTTTGTCCAAAGTTCAGAGGAATTTTGAGAAAAGTGTTTTGGCTAGGCTTTAAATTGTAATTTACAGGAAACATGGTCCAAAATGAAGCAAAATATACATGTGATTTGAGCATGAATGCTGTAATATGCAAACAGCATGTGTTACTGATGTCAGCAGCACTGGGAGACTGATTCCATTGCTATTTAATTGGATAAATTTCCTTTTGATCTTACTGCCAAGCAGAACTAGATCCTTTTGTGATTCAAACACAAATGCCTCTGTGAGTTGCTTTCTTTAGACAGTCCAGATCCCACTAATATGTAACCTTGCAGTCTACCTGTGGTTCAGAGGCATGGCGTGAAGTGTCAGAATGACCTTTTATCCCTGTTTTGTGTAATGTTTCCCAAACATTGTGACTACTCACCCATGGCCTCAGTTCTGTGTGTCATCAGAAAATGATGTGAGCACCCACACAGAGTTGGGAATTTGTGACGCGGGACTGTGGGACAGCCCATGAATAGTGTTCACTAAGCAATACCTGAGTGGGTTGTGCCCAGATCATTCCCTAGTGAATCAAAATAACACCTGAACTTGCTTTTCATCCACCACCACCTATCATATTTACTGGAGAGGGTGGCTGCAAATCCCTATGCTGGTTCGCTTTGGCACTGGCTGAGTTATTAGGATAGTTGTAGAAGTAATGTTTATGTTGCATTATGACACAGCATATACCTATCTCTCCATTCGTGTGTAGGTGTGGATGTGTAGCACATCGCAGTAGTTATTGACACATAAGCCCAAGATAAACACTAACTGCAGCGTGCAGTTACCCCAGATTTAAGGCCTCTTCATGCAGTGGTTGCGGGCACGTAAAGTCTCACTGGTACAAATAGAAAGCAGGCTTACTATTTCCAGTGGAAGTCCCACTTGCAGATCACCATACCAAGCTCTCACTGGTCTGTGCTGATCACTGTGATATGCTGTGTATGCAGCTGAGGCTGTCAAAGATAAACTCAGAAGAACAAGAGAGCCTCTTTCTCCTCTTGCACTGCTCTGCTCTCTTGAGTTATGCTCTTACCTCATGTATATTGGTGCAGGTAGTGGAATCACAATTGTGGGTGCCAGCTGGCCTTGGAGCTGTTCCTAATTTAGGCCTGAGTCAGTAAAGCACATCTGCATGTGTTAAAATGTCCTGCAAGGCAAGAGGAACATCCTTATGCCAAGTACTTTGCTGACCTGCGACTTCATTGTGACCAGAAAGGCCAATTGGAATGTACTCAACCCGATTCTCATTCTTTTTAGTCACTCGAATAGTGACACTAAAATAGGGACTCGCGTAATTTGGTCCGTGAGAATGGATTTCTGTTTGGAGGAGAAAAGTGTGTTTGTGCATGAGAACTGTGTAGGTTTTGTTTGGTTTCTCTTCCTTTAGAAAAATTGCTCAGGCAGTAGCACTCCTGTGAATGTAAAGGCCTTTTGCAATCATCACTTACTTATCTCATATCCTTCTGTTTGAAAGGTGAAACTAAAACGTGTCCGATTTTCCACTGCGGTTTTGGAGAAGCTCTGCTTTAGACACCCATGAAAGGAACTGGATGACTGCAGTGGCGGGGTAGGGACCTGGAAGGTGCTTTACAAGCAGAGATCTTTGGCTGACGTTGTATGGATGCCTAGGTGAAATAATATTGTTGGGTCTACGACCAGTTGTAATGTGTACTACAGTTGAACCTAACAGCCTCTCGTGTTGGCTGTCTAAGAACAATTAGCCAACAAATGCCAATCAGGAAGTGAAATGGCAGAGGGTAATAAAACTGATTCCCCTTCCAGGACAAAACATGGTGTTTGAGGGTTCGCTGCTTGTGTGAGTGGGGCAGACCACTGCTCTGCAGATTGCCAAGTCTCTTATCAGCAGTCAGTGATGAGATCAAAACCATGGTGGAGCTCACAAATGGTGTCATGATGTAAAAGGGAAACCTTGCTTGCAAAATTAGGATCTGCTAGTAAAGTTGAATTGGTGGGTCAGGAGTGCTCTTCAGGTGATGAAAAAGTTTGGGAGCCAGAGAGGGGTCAGCTGGATTTTCACTGATGTTAATGTTGATATAATTTGACTCACTTCCATTGAGAATGGAGGTGTTGGCTTAGGGAGAGCTTCTCACAATCACACATCCAACATGCCTCTTGTTTGCAACTGAGGGAAATATTCTTTGTTGGAATAGCCAGCCTGGCAGAGGTAACAGATACTAACAATTTCTGCATGATTTGCAAGCGCGGCAAGGGTAAGAGTTGTTTGGGCTTCCAAATTATCAGATTGGTATATGATAAAGCAGAAAGCACCATAAATTTGAAAATTAGATTCACCATAAATGGAGTTCCCAGCATTTTCACAATATAAAATTAAGGATTTGGTGTGTAAATTGAGTTTTGGCTGCAGCTTCTCTGACGAGAACACTGCAGGTTTAGTTCGCTGGTAAAGTGGGGAGAAAGTGAACCTGAACTGCCTTTGCAGAGGTGAAGGCAACGAATGTGCTGCACTGGCTACAGGAAGGCCTGTGGTTATGGAGAAATGTACCTGTTGGCAGTGATCTCGGGCAACGTTGACAATGCAGTAGGAGAAACTGATATTTTACCATCTGCTGAGCTTGATCCTTACCTGGTGTAAGTCAACATAGGCCAACTAAAATCAAGGCAGTAGTACTGGTGTCTGTCAGCTGAAAGCAGGCTCAGAATAAATGCAGGAACAAAATTCCTCTAATGGTCTTGATGTTTCAGTGTTTGTTTCAGTATGTTTGAATGTCAGTTGTGATTACAGTAGTTATACTGCGAAGAAGTGTCCTCATGTGGGATGATTCCCCGGTATTTTCCAGCATATAGCATCATTGGAAACTTTCAAAAAGATATCTAATGCTTCCCGGAATCCCAGAGCAAAATGTGGATTCATGGGACCTTCGGTTCCTGCTTAGCACAGATGCGAAACGATGCACGGTGCAAAGCAGCGGGGAGGAAACCCCCATGTGTTTAAAGCTGATACAGAACCACACTGATCAAAGCGTATTTATGGCCATCCCTCAACCTCAGTGCGTGTATTGCCATCTGTAGGAGTAGCCTGCAAAGCAGACGGTCCTAAATGTAAAAATGAAAAAAAAAAAAAAAAAAAGAAAAGGATCAGCTCCTCATCTGAATAAGTGAGCATAACGATGAGTGACATTATTTCATGAACTGTACCAGTTCAACTGCATGTGCACCTGGTGCTCCTAATGCTTTTTACTCCTGTTGGTCTTTAGACAACACGATCAGTAATATGCTTTCTCTAGTTAATCATTTGCTGTTTTTGTTGTTGTTATTTTGTTTTGTTTTTTAAAAAAACACATTTCACTGAGAAAACAGCCCTACTTCTGTAAATATAGAGTTTAATTTGGAGGAGACAGCACACTTCTGGATGTTACTGCTGGACAGTTATTTATTAAAAGGGGCTTAAGGTGAATAAATACAGGTGGCTCAGGATACATGCATGCAAGTGTGATAATGCAGTATAGCATTTTCAGTTCTCTGTAGTTTGGGGGGAAGGGGAATTTTTGGGTCATCCTAGTTTGTTTAGAAGTTTGTTACTGATCTGATACTTTTGAATAATGCAATAGAGTTTCCTAACATGTATCAGTGCTTGAACAGATGTGTAGATTATGGTAGATTTTTCGTTGGTGGGGGGGGAGGGGGTAGTGAAGGAGAAATGTTTTCATTTTTAAGGAAAAAAATGTACTGTACCAAACTTTTTTTTAGAAAAAGATGTGTGTTTTCAGAAACACTGGGGATGTGGGCTGATAGACAGCTGGGGTATAGAGATGGGGAGGAAGCAGTTGGATTTTTGAGGGACAAAGAAGTTTTACTTGGGGGTATGGGTTTGTTACTGGTACATGTGGTACAAATTCCTGTAACTGACATGCTGCTTCCATGTTATAATCATATAACCTTTATGCATTTTATGTGCCTGCTCCATTTTTCTGAGAAAACCTTGCAAATGTAATGCCTGCATGCAAATGCGGGAGATGTAGCCAAAGTCTTATAATCCAACATAATGTAGTCTTAATGGATTCAAAATCAACAATAAAAGTGCTTACTGGTTAAACACTACAGAGAACTTCATTGCAGGGTCATTTTAAGAGGGGATAAGCTTGTCTGGTTTCTAATCAGCTCAGCTATCTAGTGGTCCAGAGCAGTTGGGCTCTCATGGGGGTGGGCTGTCAGAATTCCCATCCCCACGTTGCTAGCCTGAGACTTTCAATCATTGCAAAGGTGAGCCATCGTTTGTTGAAACCCTTTTAGATGTCAGGGAGCAGGGTAGAAATGCTGACTCGATTCCACTGGAGTCAGTGTGCAAACATTGATTGCAGTATCTGAACTTCTTGTTGCTGTCTTGAAGAGAAGTAATCCAATGCGTAGAAACAAAGTAAAAACTGTGCGAGATAAGATGTTAGCGCTCAAGACTTTAGCAAACAGAAATTCTATGGCAAATCCTACACCTATGAAAACACTGGAGTGAGTCACCAGACTTCAAACACAACTACTGACTTGTAGGAGTCTTGCCTGAAGGACACAGGGCTGGATCATAAGTCTCCCTCACTGTCTCTGAAGCTAGTTTTTTCTTTCCTCCCTGTTCCTAAAGATTCCTCTGTACCTCTCTGAGCCCCATTGAGGATTAAGTGGGAGGGGAGGCGAGCTGGTGGAAACATAAGACAGGCAAGAAGGTCAATGGGCCTGCCACAAAAATCTCCAACCCCAGCAGGCTGCAATTACGGGTAATCAAGGCTGCTACAAAGCTGCTGAGCTGTGCTACATACTGAAGTCTGCCCAGCATGGCAGCCCAGCCCTGCGTACAATGGGAGAGGAAGTTAGTTCTTGCCCACGTGCAGCCTGCTGAGCCCATGGGAGCCTCGTCTGCAAAACCAGTGAGAACTGATATTTGGATGTCTTGTAGCCATGTGAAGTCATCATGGTGAAGCAGGTGGGAGCTGCGTGGTGGCGGAGATGGGCGCCCCTCTCTCTCTTGGCAGCTCCAACTGGCTGTGCTGCTGAAGGGAGCCAAAATCGTTTGCCTGGAGATGTGCTCCTCCCTCATGGAGTCAGGGACTCTGACAAAGAGCCCGGTTCGCTCACTCTGCCCCCCAAGCTGGTAAGACAATACTCACCCAGAATGTTTTTGTGGCCTTCGCTCTTTTTTGTTCCTCCATCTGCTTCTTATGCAAAAAGCAGGCTTGGGCTCTCAAAAGAGATCAGATAAACAAAAGCAGTTCTGGAGCCAAGGCTCTGGGCATTTTCATTCTGCATTAACAAAAACCCAACACTGGCTGCCGCTGTGGCTGGTGAGGTTTATGCGTGCCTGAGACAACAGAATTCAGATTTGACCTGAACTTCCCCAGAGACTGGGAATGTGCAGATCCAGGGCTTTGGTTACTGACTTCTCTATAAATAGCCTCTAGTGCTGATTTAGCATCTTTCATCAAACATACCTCACAGTCTCAGGAGTGGCATTTACATGTGAACATACACCAGCATACCCTATTTGGCTGCATGCAAGTCAGCAGCAAGAATTTTACTGGCTTCATTAATCTGAGCCAGGAACTGAAAAAAAAGTCCTTTCCCCCTCTCCTCCCATTCCTTAAGAAACCACAGGCAGAGCATGTTGACCATACTGGAAGGTGTCTGATCTTAACTCTGTGAATGTGCTTTGCCCTTTGGATTAGGATTTATATCCAATTTCATTGATTTCTGCGGCAAAGTTTCCCCCTTCCTGCACATTGAGGACCTTTTCACTGCAAGGGAGGGTACACTAGATGTTTCCTAGTCAGGTATTACTCTGGTTTCTGGCTACAGGAGAACTGTACGATGCTGAGATGAAAGAGTTCCTGGAAAGTAAACGAATGTCCTGTTGAAAGGTTTTGCCTGGGACATAGTTCAAGAAATGTTTCATTTTAAACTTTGAGATGCAGGTTTGTTGTTCATAAATACTTCACTGAAGGTCTTTAGATACCGCATCTGTGTCTCTGTCACAGAGTTCACTTCAGTGAACTCTTCTCGTGCCAGCCTATCACTACCATGTAGTAGCTGAGTTGCCCTTCCTCTATGCTGGTGTTCTCCTGCATCCTACTGAGCCTCTGGGTCCTGATTCTTGGGTACAGACTGTCTGTTTCTTCATAATGGGGCCCCTGCAGAAATGTCCACGGTCCTGTAACCCAGAACACCTCACACTGGAGGTACATGCTTTTCCCTCTGATGGCAGAGCGATATGAATTTAGAGCATGTGGTCCCCTCCTCAGAGGGCACAGAGGAACACAACATTCAAGACACATCCACATCTGAGAACCAGGCATACGTTTGGCACGATTTAGTAAATAAAGAGACTCCTTACTGATCATGGCTCACGTACTGTTAGGGTAAAATACTAAGTGCCCTCAAATGTTTTCTAGCCTCCATTTTTTCAGTACGTAGGAAGATGTTTTGAGCTGAAAATAGGAGTCTCCAGATTCCCTTTCATCATCAAAAGAGTATTTGGCCAAACAAAACCAATGGGAAAATATGGCAAGCATATGTGGCAGCTCATCCTCTTCAAAAACAACAGTGGCTGCTTTGTGCCTCTCTTTCCATGTGCATCGGGAGTAGTTTAGCTAAGAGTGAACATGCCAAGAGATAGGGATTAGTCCTGGTCACGTGTAGGGTTTTTTCCTATTCTTTTCTGGATTTCTATCCACCTGTGAAAGGTGTATTGGGATCTTCAGTGATAGGGCATGCCAATGCAGCAGCGAAGCTGTTGGGCCTGGTTCTAACTGGGAAATGCTGCAATGTCCTCAGCAGATAGGTGCCTTCAGAAGGTAGTTAACAACTCTTACAAGACATCGTCATCATGATGGTAGACTTGGGTCTACTGTGGGTCACCAGGAGCCACCTGCCTGTGCCTGAGACACCGCAAATGACAACCCATCCATCAGGACAGTCACAGAGACCCTGGTGGGGTCTGTCTCTTCCCAAGTTAGCAGGTTCAGCTAGGTGCTATGGTGCCTCACAGCACTTGTCCTTTTCTAGGGGAATATGTGGGCAGGGAGAAACTATAGCTCTCTGCAGTCTCTGGAGTTTCCCAGCTCTCTGTCTATTTTTGCCAGTACTAATGGTTTGACTCATAGGTCAAAATAGGAAATAGCTCATTTCCCTCCTGACCACGTGCAGGAGCAAAAGAGCAGGTCTGCCTCTAACCCAGGCCAGCTGGACCCAGCACCGGGATGCTTCCCAGGCAGGATATTTCCCAGGTGGTCTCAGGCAGCAGGTCTGCCACAGTCCCTTGGAAGGTATATCTGAGGATGTGTTTTCTGCATCCTTTTTGAATCCTGTTGTTCTCCTTTTCCTGAGCCATGTATGGACAATAGTTGTCTGGTCCCTGGGGGGCTGAGCTGAAGCCTGATGGTGCCAAGAGGAGCTCAGAGGAGTTGACAGAGCACCCCTTGGTTCTTCAGCTATGTAGAGCCATTTTTGTGGGTGGGTGGCACAGCCAGCAGTTAAGTCTTCCCTTCCCTCCTGTGATGCTACTGCAGGCAAATCAGGCTATGGCTGTTTCTCTGTCCTTGGTCTTGTGCCCCAGTTTCCCTTGCTGTAAGGATAGAGCCCAGCTCTGTTTGTTTGAACTGTGCAGCTCAGCTCTCCAAGCCAGGCAGTTTCTGCAGGTGCAGAAGGAGGTAGCTCCTCTCAGACTCAGCAGCTGCCAGCTTTCCTCTCTGAGTACATTTGCAGCTTCCCTGGGGCAGAGGAAAGAGGCAGGAGAGGCTGCTGGTGCTGGCCATGCACATGACTCACATTTGGCACTCCAGTATTTTGGTAGTTCAGAAGCAGCCCAAACTCAATAGCAGGAAGTAAGTGTAAGCATAGCCTATAGGTGTGTTTGCAGCCAAGCAAAGTGCGTGATTTCTCTCTGCCAGGACCTATCTCTAGCAGCCTCTTTCCTAGCTGGCACTTGGAGAGCTGCACACAAAGGATGAGCTGTGGAGAAGCACTTGACTCCGCAAATCTGCTGCTGCTTAGACAGTGGGCTGAGGGCAAACGTCAGGCCCCAGAGCCTGTTGGCTTGTTATTATAGGGTTTGTCAACAATGAAGGCTCACAGAGCCTTTTCCAGCATGGATGCTGAAACCCAAATCAATGCCAGTCAGGACATGCTTCTTTGCAGGGAGGCCACTGCACCCAGGTGCGGGGACATTATGGCACATTGTACCACCCCAGTGTGGCCATCGGACTGCAGCCCTCTGTCACCACTCGGTGTTCTGTAAGTGCAGTGCAGGGGTCTTCAGGGCTGAGCAAGGGGTGATGACCATGATGATTGGAGAGGCAGGCTGGCTGGACCGCTTTTGGAGGGCAGGACTCAACAGCCTAGGACATGCTGACCTAGCAAAAGCAATCCTCCAGACATCACGCTGCTTCTGCAGCAATAGGATGCTTTCTCTAATGCCCAGCATTGGAGAAGATGACTGTTTCCTAAGCCAATAGCAGCCATTGTTATGCATCTTGTCCCAGACTAGCTCTCTGCAACTGAAAATGGTCTGATGACTAAAGGCTCCCACTAAGGTGCAGTTCTTGGACTGGGAAGGGTTCAGCATTTCTGTGCCATTCAATAGCAGAACAACAGCTAGATAACTGTAGCTTGGTAATCCCACTGCTCAGTGCCCTCTGATTCCACTGCAGGCTGAGCCATGAAGGAAGCTTGGGACAGGTCTTGGGGCTGTCACCCTTCCTCCTTTGAGAACTCATAGACCTCTGCCACAACCGGTCCCTCCTCAGCTCCTTCCACAGTATCTCTTTCCAGACTCTTTTCTTCACCTTCCTCAGAGCCATCCTTCCTTGGCCATGCCCCTGCCTCTTGCAGCCTCCATGCAGAGCCAAGCTGGTAATGCCACAGTGTGCATGGGCCTGTGCTGTGTTTTCCACACTGTGTTCGTATAGGCACCCTCTCACTGGTGATCTGGGAGCTGACCTGGTTGCCATCCTCCAGGTGAACAAGCCCTGACTGTACATCCTCTTCTGTCCTTGCACCTAACTGAGCTGATCTATGAGCTGATGACAATTATCCCATGTCTGAAATGTTCAGCCCTCATTTATCACCTTTGTAACAAAAATTAGTGTGGAAAATAACCCACAGCTTGGGACACAGGATAGTCTGTTGAGGCATGAATTAATATTTGATTTCATTCTGCAACTGAGACACTGTAGGTCTGTGAGTCCGGCTCTTTGGAGAGCTTGTTTTGATTTCTTGCTCTCTCCATGACGCTGAACACATCCGCTCTGGTTTGACCCAGCAGACTCCAATCACCTCAGTATCACAGATAGGCTTAAATCACCCACCGATATCTGGCAGAGGTCTCCAAGAAAAACCTTAAACACTTGGAATATTTTTAGCTAACACAGCTAGACCACAGCCCTCAGCTTAAGGAGAGCTGGCTGTTTTAGTAGTACTATTGCTATTTTTAGTCCCTTTAACACAAAAGTCTTCCCTGTTATAAGCTTATTTGCCCTGTTTTCTGTTCTCGTTACTACAAAAACTCTGTAGAGCTGAAATCACAATAAACATACCTGCTTCACAATCAATTTTGATTGCGGAGTTATTCCACGCATCAACTTCACGTGTCTTCACCTCCATTTTCCTTTGTCAAGATTTTGAGACACAAATGCTTTTGCCATGTCCGCCAAGACATCTGAATGTACACGCATAGAGGTCTGGATACCAACTGCAGGGTTACTGGTGTAACTGATGTGGCTACATAGACCAGGAGTGTCACTACAATTCTGTGGCAGTGGGAGAGGAACCAAAAGGCCATGGGTCTGGCTTAGCACTCACTGAAATCAGTGGGAGGCTTTCCACAGGTTTTACAGGTGACAGAGGAATACAGAGAAACATCTGCACCCGATGGAAAAGTTCTTCCTAGTGTATCAATCCTAGACCTGTTTCTTTTGATGACAATGTCACGATAACATTGTGCCCTAATAGTCTGTGAGCTCTTTACACCAGTGATTACTCTTTGGCTCCCCACTTCTCCCAGCTCAACAGGGCCGTGATCTGAAGTGGTTTAGGCCCTTGGTACTAGCACCCAGACACAGTACTACTATGCAATGTTCTCAGACTATGCCACTGAGCAATTAGGAGCCATCATTCGTAGCTCATGGATGCTGTCTTCAGCGCAGAGTTCAGTGTAGAGCTGGCCTTTCGAGTTAAACAGAGCAGCAGTCGCCTGCTTTGTGTGGGGAATGGTTGCTAGGACAACTAGGAGGAATTCCTTGGCATCAGCACTAGTGCAGGAAAGGAATGAGCAGAAAAATGCTCAGCCAGAGTCAGAAGCAGAGCAGAGGCAGAGCAAGCCAGGGGGGTTTGCTCTGCAGTATTGGTGTTAGTGCCTCACCCTGGCTGTCCCAGCGGCAGCAGAGGGGCCCTGTGCAGCAAAGGTGCTCTGGAGAGGCAAAGTTGACACACCCTGCACTAACCTCTGCAAACCTCTGTGCAGAGTCCCCGGCAGCACTGGCTGTCCCTACTGACCCCAGGCCAGCTCGTCCTCCTGAGCTACAAAGGTGCTGAAGAGATTCAAGCCCTGAGGTTTTGTTCTATTGCTGCTTCTGTGATTGAGGCCCTCCCCCCCCAGAACAAGCAGACGTGAATTTTCTCTTACAAAACTTGGCAAAAAGCTGCCTGTGGTTATAAATGGAAAATTAAGCTGTGCAAGTGATTTTCAAATGGAAATAATGCTATTTTGGGGTCATTTTCACTGTGAAAGATGGTTCAAAGGCACAAGAGGAAAGGGCAGGGTGAGCACTAAGCTGCCAAGTAAGCGAGTACAGTTTTTTTAGGCTTTAACAACTTTATTTTTGCATTACAGATGCTCTCCTTGCTCAAAACTGCTGCCTACACCATGTGCCCTTTTTCCCCATCTCAAACCTCTTTCATAAACTGACAATAACTTTTTGTTTGGATTGGCTTGTGGGCAAATTTACACAACTCTCTGATATAGCGATCTGATGTCAGGTCAGGGTGAGCTGATTAGTAGATGTAAGGGCATTTGCTCTCAAGAATTGTGAGGGCGCTCAGCTGCTTGTATCCATTTAAGTAGTGATAAACAGGAAGAAAAGGACAAAGAAAAAAAAAAAAGGGAGCCGCATCAGCAGTAGAAGAAGGTAGTGCCTGGTTTCTGTACTTGTTTACATAGTGGCTTAAATTCTGCTGGATGAAACTAGTTTGCACCGTGAGAAAGTGCAAGCCTGTCTGCAAATAGAGCAGCTGCTGGGCCAAGAGACTGGTGTAAGGCACCAACGGTGGGACAAGGTGTTGCTAGTAATGGGTATAGAGCTGAAAGTCTTGGAAGTAAGGGGGTAACGTCCAGACTTGGAAAGCGTATTACTGTATGAGTTTGGGGATTTCTTTTACATATTAAAAAAAAATAACATATCCTGTGGCTTGCTGATCTGGTCCTCATCAGAGATACAGTTCTGCATGGTGTTGCTTACAGACTGGATTATCCATTTTTTACCCTTGTAGCACAATACCTCTCTCCTGTTTGGTCTGAGGGATATGCTCTAATTTCCTCAAATTTAAGTAGCTATGGTATATGATTATCAGATTATTGCTTTGCACAGAAGTATCTCCGTCTGTTTGGTCTGTTGTTTTTACAGTGATTCCGCTTGATTTCCACATTCCTGGCTGAAACAAACAAACAAATACACAGTTTGCAGAGAAATTTCCGGTGGGCTTTGCTGGTTTTATTAGGCTTGGAAAAAGTTCTAACAGAAGTGAAAGCCATGGAGTAAAAGAAATTGCTGAGTATATGAGAACCTGGTTTCCATAAGCTTCCATGTTCCAAAGGAGTCAGCTCCTGGCCTGTAACTTTCTAGGCATAGGACCAGACAGATGGGAAAGGGGAAAAGGGGGCTGCCTTTGCACCCTAGAAGACTTCAGTCATCCTCAGTATAAATTAGAGTATCCTTTAGACTGCTCTCATTCAACTTGAAACAAACAAACAAAAAAAAATCCTAATGGGTAGCAAAAGCTTCTTGAAGTAATGTCAGCAATGCACCTTTCTGAGGCTTTCAGCACCTTTTTGTCACGTCTTAAATATTTTTGAGGTTTGAAAATGGTTGAACAAAATCCTGCTTGTGTTTGTTTTTATGACTTCCCTTACACTGGTTCAGGGGCAGATCCAATATCTCTAAGTCAAGCTTGGAAAGTCCCAAGGATGGAGACAAGAAAAGCTAAGTTCACTGGTGGCTTCTTCATTTTGTCTAGCTGAAATTTGATTTGGACCATATGGCTTTAAAATGCACAAAACAAACCTGATTATGGTGCATGTTATTTTTCTGCTTGAGGTTTCTGCCCACTTTTGATGGCTGGAGGAGGTGCTGAGCATATCAGCAGGAGCAGGGACTCTCTGAAAGCCTAGAGAAGGCTTGTGGATGAGGCTTGAGGACTGTGCAGACACTCTGCGGGTGTCTGTACCCAGAGCACGATTGACCCACTGCCCAGGTATTTCTCCTGCAGACAGCTAAGATATGAGTGCATGGTGTGGGGTACCACAATACCCTACGGTGCAAGCAGGCAGGACACTGTACAAGTTAAACTCGAACTACCTTAACATGATGTTGGGCAGTTTTTATTGATAGTCTTGTTATTTGGAGTTCATGTTCCAAAAAGGAGTATTACCTGAGATGCAAAAAATGGCCTCTGGGGTGGAGGGGTGCATGAGACACTGAGGTATGGGAGAAACCGTACAGCATCTTTTGCCCCTTTTGTAAAGTTTTGCATGTTCATGAGGGTAATCGCTGAGGTAAATGTGAAGTTGTGCCTTCATGGAATACTGTGATGCTGGAAAAGATGAGTGTGTGTCTCTGGTACACAGGGGTAAGGTGCATGAACCATGGGTATGCTTGCTTACGTACACAGCATGCATATTAAGGGAGGGACGGAAGCATAGCGAAGAGGAGCCTGACCATGTTTAAGGCTGGTCCGTTTAACCGCATCTGTGAAAGCAAAAGGAATATTGGACTTGCAGCGCCTGCCTCCTGCTCCACTGCCTGTGAGCGACAACTGCTCTTATCTGTGCAGCGTTGCTCTGAGCCTCGCTACAAGGTTCAGGATCTCCACACCTTTTCTAGCACTTCCATATTGATCTCTTAAAATCTGGCCAGTGTTTCTTTGCATTAAAACCCCCTATTGTCTCTGTTTGCAGCGTTTTTCATTCATGCTGGCAAGAATGACCACTTCAGCTTTTTCACATTTTCTGTCTGGTTTGGTCTCTGCTCCCTCCTGTGACCTATAGCAGTTTGCTGTAAGTCTGCAATTTTCTGTCTAGAAGCACTTCTTTGCCCTTGGAGTCCTCAAGAAAGCTAACCTCTGTGGCAAGCTGACCCAATTAAATCCGAACACAGGGAAAAGACATACACGGCCAGCCAGGCACATATTTGGGATCCAGCAAAAGCAAATCCAAGCTTCTTGTGAATCTGCCTTACCCCTAGGAGGAGGAGGAATGAAGGATCACTCATGAGCTCTCCTTGCTGTGTGCTGTGGATGAACCTGCCTCTCGAACATGGCTAGAAACCAAGCCATGCAGCATGCCAAGGGCAATGCCGCCTCCTTCTCAACTTGCCCTTGACATATGATAGATGAATTTGAGGCAGGAGCAGCTGGCACAGCTTGTTCTCTTGGGAATAGCCAGGTCAGCTTCCCAGGCCATCAGAGACCCTGCTGGGTTAAGTGAAATAGCATTGTGTGGGAAGGAGAGGCCCATAGTTTGCTGTTTATACACTGTACTATGTGGGTCTGTCAATGGGAAATGGATCAAAGTTCCTATATAGCAAGTATTAAGTTATAGCTGGTGGGAATGTTTCCATCAGGGCAGCTTTCCATTTAAAATAAATAAATAAATGCTGGCATGAGTGGATTCTGACGAAAGTCTAGACAGGAAAATATTGCTACCACCATAAGACATCTCAGTTGATTTCACAGAAACATTTCTCCAAATTAAGGCATTAAGAGCAGTTTAGCTCTTTTTAAAACAAACACAAAAAGGAAAAAAAAAATCACACTCCACTCCTAAGCCTTGACATGTCACAGCAGCTAGAGTAGGCACAATGACAACTTTGCTGGGGTTGGCATTACTGAAAGATTTTAGCCTTAAATGTGCTGGTCCTATGTTAGCCTACAGCTGCTTCTTGATTCATGCCATGCAAGTCTAGGTACGGGATGGGGAGACCTCCCAAGCCTCTGTACCGTCTGCTGCTGCTTTATGGAGCCTTACTGAAAGGTGTACAGTAGGTACTGTGGGGTGTGGCTGTGTTAGTGCTGTATTGTTCTGTTGGTGTTTGGTTGTTTTTTAAATAAGCTTTTTTGAAGAAAGAGCAGTAGAGGAGGGTGTGTTAAGTTTCTAGAGGCCCAGTTTGCTGTGTCCCAGATTGGTAAATATAGAAAGAGCAGGTAATAATGAGTGGATTATTTTGCGGCAGCACAAGTCACTGAGTGTCAGTGGAGTTTTATGCTGAGAAATTACCCGGTTGTAATTTGCATGTTGCATCCATGCCAGAGGCCAAAATGTTAGCAGGGAAGGGTGTGTGTGGGGAGAAGCAGTAGAAGAATTACACAGAGCTTTAGTCAACAGGGGTGAGTGTAGGGCTCCTCACAAGGCAAGCCTTGTTTATTAAGCAACTTGGTCTCTCCCCGTGAGATCATGTGTGAAGAACAGGTTGAGCCATGTCTGAGGGCGTTGCCCCATGGAATTTTTAGATAAGAATGGTTTATATCTGCGTGTTCCCAGCACAGAGAGGCCAGTTGCATTCTGCGGCTTCCAGAGGGAATAAGCCTCCTGAGGTGTACAGTTATTCTCGTTTTCTTGTGGTAGGTTTATTGAAAAGAACTTTTGTTTCCTCTTCTCCCTCTACTCTCTTCAGATCTCAGATTCCCTGACCGTGATGTTTGATACGTTAGTTTTACTTGGGGTTTTTTTTTTCCATCAACAGACTCGGGTATCACTACTGAGACTGCAATGGCATGGTGGAAGGCCTGGGTAAGTAGAGGAAATGCTGAAGTAAGACACTCTGATTTTTTTGACACTGTAATAAGGTAACTTGTAAGTTGCATCAGCACTATGTAGGAATGAAATGTTGCCCTTTACAAATGAGCAAGATTTATTTACTGCTTTTCTGACTATAAAATAGTATTCAGCACTTCAAAAACCTTGATTCCTGGCTCTAAGAAGGAGGGATTGTGTGCCTGTGTACATGGGGAGATGATACTGGGAAACAGCAAGTTACACGGCTGGGGTCTGCACTGCTGGCTCTTTGTGTGATCCCTTCTCTTGTGGCAGCGAGTTCAGGGCACTGGCCTGTCCCCAGTTATGCTGGCAGGCTGTGGCCACAGAAGGAGATGTGGTCAAGCCATAGTGTCTTTTTCTTTGATGTTTTTTTAGTATTGCAGTGACAGTGTGGACTTGAACACCGGGTGGCGGGTGGTGGCCAAAGAAGGAGATGTGGTAAAGCCATAGTGTCTTTTTCTTTGATGTTTTTTTAGTATTGCAGTGACAGTGTGGACTTGAACACCCCGTCTTTCTGCTAGGAGCCAGAAATACTGTGTGTGTTCTGTTTTTAAACTTCTGTGACTTTGGGAGGAATGTGGCAGGGCGGGGGGATGCTCATGAGGCAGCCTCCAGGGTATGGCAGCAAGTCGCTCTGGTGATGTGCACAGTCTGCTGCTACCCATGGCAGCTCTCCCATTAGCCTCTATGGAAGGCCAGGTGTATCCCCAGACTTTATCTCCAGATGGCTATAAGCCAAAGCCTAGAAGAGACCTGCTGGAAACACATGAGGGGGAAGTACTGGTAGAGAAGTCTTCTTTCCCAGCCTTGTCCCCTGCCCAGTCCCACTGCCAGTAGTGCACAGGCTTTCTCTGGACTGGTTTTGCCTTCTTTGTGGAAAGATTTGTCTCAAGAGTCCCCTTGCTTCTTGTTGTGAAGACAGAGGAGTGTTTCAGCAGCCTGAAGCAGCACCTGCAAGGGGTGAGTCCGCTTCAAGGCTCTGGTACTGCTGCTCCTCTCCCAGCTGGGACATTTACATCTTGGTACTGATGGCTGAGCAGAAGACAAGGGGCCTCTGCTGCCACATGCCAGCAGAGGTACCTGGGAAGTGTAGGAGAGCTGTCTTGCAGAGTATTATATTACCTCAGGCGCAATATATCATCAAAGATTGAGAAACCACTTTGTATGGACATAACAGATTTTCAGGTTCTCAGTTACAATTTTGCAACTGAAGGGCGGCAACCAGAGGAAAAAACCTAACAAAAACCAAACCAAAACACCTTGTGGGATGGGGAATACCAAGCCACCAGACTTCAGGTAGGAAACTTTTCTGGTCTCATAACATATGATTCCTCCTACTCCTCCAGACAGATTAAGATTGTAATCTTCCTTTTCACTGATTTATCTCTGCGTCTCTATTTCCTTTTGGAAATATAGTGTAGTAAAATGGATTTTTTTTTCCAAAGGTTGGAGTAGGTCTCACTTTATTTTTTCTCTTTTTGCTGATCTGTTCCCCATTACCCTTCAAGCTGTAAATCATTTGAAAAACTAGAGTGAGAAAAGGAGATATTCTTGAAAGCTCCAGTGATCTCTTACCTGTCGATGTTGTAGGGGACAGAAGCTGGAGAAGATGAGAGAGAAAAGGAATGATGGTTAAAAAATTGTATTGCTTTTCTAAAAAAAAAAATTGTATTTCTTTTTCATTAAAAAAAATACCATTCAAAAGAATGAAAAACGTGAATCTTTCAGAAACTTTCCCCTGAAGAACAAACAAACAAAAAAAAATCAAAACCAAAACCAGCAACCCCACCAGTCTCCAGATTCCAACTTTCCAATAAACTACTGTTTAGGTTTGAAAATACTCTGGTAGCAAAACTTTTAATCCCCCTCCCCTTCATTTATAGGTAAAACTTTCCAGAGCATCAGCTGTAAGGTACACTGATTCCATTGCTTTCACGCCACTTATTCATCTTCACATGAGAGCTACACAAATATACCTTTCAGTTACATAGTTGTAGGATCAATTCATCTGGGAAACAAGACCAAACTGAAGATGGTTTCTCTGGAAACCTGTTGTGGTTGTACCTGTGCTTGAATAATCATGTACACAGAGAATGAGGTGTATGAGTGAGTCATGAGTGTGCAACTTGAGCCAGGATGGGCTGTAAATGTTTATTGGAATTAGTGCCAAAAAAGACCATTGTTCAATTTGTTTCCTCTGCCTCCAAATGAAAGCTCAGCTTCGCACTCCCTCTTCCACTGAGTCAGCAGGCATGGGTCCAGAGTGTTTCTTTCACATGGCCCTCGCATGCAGCCAGAGAGGATTGTCCGTCTTTTTCAAAGCAAAATCTGAGGGATGAGTGCAACCTGCTTTCCAGGGCAGCTGTGATGATGCTGACTGACTTCACAGAGGACCAAAAAAGTAACACTGGCAATGGTCCTGCCAGCTCAGCCAAGCTCTATTCCAGGCTGATGATGAACCATTGGGGTTTGCAATGCTTTAGTCTGTCACTGCTCCTTCTGCAGTGACAGCCTCACCACGGCTTTAAACTTGCTGCTCAGTAGTCTTTGGGATTCAAAGCTGCATCTATTGAAGTTGATACCCTGTTGATACCCTCTGCTTCACAGCTGTTCCTTCTGCTGGGAGCAAGGTGTAGTAGCACAGGAGTCTGTCTCTGTGCTGGTAGTAAAGCAGACTCCTCCAAATCTTGCTGATTGATGAACATACGCTTCTCTCAATGCTTGTCATTGCCTTTTGGTTGCTTGCCACAGCTCCCAGCACTTGGCTGGCAAAGGGGCTGGCATGCAAACATGTGCCAGCTATATCTATTCACAAAGCACTTGACAAGGGCACCTGAGCTGGTTTGCCCACAGCCAGCCTGAGGATCTGTGCAGCACTGTGTGGGCATCTTTCAGCTGCGGCACTAGACTAAACTTGGCATTTGTTGACAGACACTCCTGAGCACACAGCCATTAATCTTCCAGCTTCCCATTAGAAACCAGGAATGCAAGTCCTGAAGGGAATTTCCACAAGCTTTTCTACCTGGCAAGGATGACTTGAAGGGTTTTTTGTTTGGGGAGGCTTTTTTTCTCTAGGGAGGTCTTGGATGACCGGAAGGACTCTAGCAGAAGAGGAGTAAAGCCATCTTTCACACAGGAAACAAGAGCAGAAAGAATTTGCATCATAGCAGGAGGCTGCTGGGTGGCACTTGGTGGTCTGTGTTGCGCAAGTCAGACAGGACAACTGTAGTGATTCTTTCTGGTCTGTAAGCTCTGAGCTAAAGGTGCTTTTTGTCTGACTGGGAAGTCACCCCCATTGAAAAATCCATCAGGTCATACCTCTATCATTAATTCCGTAACCCTATCTCTGCAAGTAAATTTATGATAATAGAGTAGTTTCCTGGAGCAACTTAAATCCTGCTGCTGCTGCTAAGAAATAGAAAATCGTGTCCATTATTAGAATAAATTGGTGATGATTCTTCATGCTTAACCACTTTCACACACGCCTGGTTGGTAGGATCATATCATGAGACATGCGTCAATATATTCAAACCAGTCCCTTGACTAATAGCTTTTGTTAAATTGAAGCTCTTCAGCCTGTGTTCTGTTTGATGGGCTTACCATCTTGTGGTGACTGGAATAAGTCTCAGCGTGTCTTTCTGCCCTGCGACTGTGGCACTGGCAGCCCCTTAGGAGCCTTTCTGGAGGATGCCTGTGTAGTTGGTTCAGAGGAGAATATCAAACATGTGTGCCTCTAGATAGATCTCTTCCTTCAAAGTAGGTTCTTGTTCCAGATCCTTCCAGTGGAGTTGCTTCCTTCTTGAAACTAGCTATGCAGAAGTACAGCAGCACAACAAAGCTGCTACTTAGAAAAATGGTCTGTGAGAGCACGACTATTCCATGAACTGGAAAAACTGTGTGTTAAAACTACCCTGCACTAAAACCACCAGGAAATGCAGCATGATATGATAGCTCGTGCATGCTGTGGAGCATTGGGCTGTGAATAGGACAGTCAGTCAGGCTGACTCGGCTTTTCCTGCCAGACTGCCTGCACCTACAGGCTGTCACAGCAGCGTCAGTCATGCTTTGCACTGCATGTTTCCGCCAGCAGCTGAAGGCTGGTCCAGGCAGGTGGAGGCAGGATGCTTGTGTTCTCTTTGGAGCTCTGCTCTGCTGAGAGACTTTGCAGCAGACCATCCACTTTTCTGTGCCTTCCCCATGTGCAGGCAATAAATAATATTAAGGTACTTTCAAATTACTTTTTCTTCAGCCGGTAAAAAGCAGTGGTGAAAAATCCTGTATTTTTCTTCTTTCAGAGTGAAGCGGAGGGCAGGTCTGTGACGGGAGCTTTAAACTTTGACCCTGCACCTGATGCTCAGACTCTGTACAAGGCCATGAAAGGGCTTGGTGAGTTGACCCCAACCGCAGGTGTAAATTCTATGTTCTGTTTATAATTGCCAAGTTGAAAGCCATTCCTTAAGAAAACTGCAGCCAGAGATATCACTTTTTTTAACATGGAAAATTAAAACTTAAGGTTTCCTCAGTACGTGCTTAAACTTCTACATGAAGGCCATGAACTAGGGAAGGTTATCTGAATTCGAACTGGGATTTTGAACTAGTCTCAACACATTCTGAGCACTGCGTTTATAGCTTATTGTTGTTCTCCACAGGGACTGATGAACAAGCTATAATTGACGTCCTAACCAAGAGGAGCAATATGCAGCGTCAAGAGATTGCCAAATCCTTCAAGGGACAGTTTGGAAAGGTTCTTCCAAAACAAAACCATATTTAGTCACAGTTTCACTGCATGCAGGATGTAGTAAATGAGTGTACGGTTCATCCTGCAAACAATATGCAAATTGTTTGTCTTCTACAAATAAGTAGAGTAATGTTTATTTATAAGACCTGATGTGAATGTGTGAAATTATTTTTTGTTGGAAAATCTGGTTTTCCCCAAAGATTGTAATTCGTAAAATGCATTTTGACCAGAAATATTTTTTAAAAAAATCTAAAGTGTAACTTCTTATTGTTTTTTGAAGCTGTAACAAAAATTGATAGCTTTCTATGCGGCATTTTGTGTAAAATATTGGTTTCGTTTGGGGCCCTTTTAAATGCCGAAGAAAGTTCACTTTAAAGACTTGTTTAATTACATTTGGAAATTCTGAAAATGAAAACATTGACAACTATGATTTCTTGTGGCCATCTTTCTGTCTTGCTAAAATCTTACTTTTATTGGGAAAACTTTTCCACCACCAAACTCTGCCCCCAGCTCTACTGTGGAGTCTCCAATGAAAAGGGGAAGGGGAACGGGAAGTGCCATGCAAGGGCCTCGGAAAGGGAAGCAAGGGCTGGGGTGGGGCAAGTGTGGGACGATGAATAGAGTGCTCGCATCCAGCTCAAGCGGGGTGAGTCACACTCTGAAACCCTCGCCTCACAGTGAAAGGAAAGGTGTTAAGTCTATCTTCGAACAGTGCGTGTCTGATTCTGTGGAAGTCCTTGGTGCGTGTCTATATGCAGGGCTTGGCAACCAGCCCTGCCTGAAGCGACCTCCCTTGCGCAGCTCAGGGCCTTCAGCTGCCTGGTTCTGCTCGCTGGGTAAAGCAGGGTGGAGGGAGATTTTAATCTTCCCTGCTCTGCTGCAGAATTAATTAGGACCTGGGAGAACTTTGAGTATTGGTACCACAGGGAATGTGGAAGGACCTAGACAAATCCCATTTTGGAGTTAGGTGCCTTTTTCAGTCCCAGGACCTTTTGTAATAAACTATCAACACAATACTGTCATTCAGCTTCATCGGTCTAGGCCACGGGGATGGAAATGGCACCGGGCAGTAAAAAGATTGTGTGAAGCTTTTTATGTAACCATGTGACCCATGTTTGACAGGACCTGATCGAAAGCCTGAAATCTGAACTGAGTGGCAACTTTGAGAGGCTCATTGTAGCTCTCATGTACTCCCCATTCAAGTATGATGCCAAGGAGCTCTACGATGCCATGAAGGTAAGCGAATTGCATGCTGATATTTTAGTAGCACAGATTCAGCACTAATCTCCTGTAACTGTGCTTATGAACGCCAGTGGTAATAACTGGATGGTTACGTCATTAAGTTCATTATTAGCGGTAGCCTTTGAGAAATAGTGAATTATACTACTAATGCATGTTTGGGGGAAAATGCTGCTTTAATACTTGGGGCTGTGTGAGAGTTTCTGTACATACATGTCCTGTAGAGCCTGGGGAAGGCAACAGCAAAGCTAACTTCAGCTTTGGCAAGGAATGCGCACCCACAGATTATGGTTTGCAGTTAAACATCTCTTCACTGCTTTCTGCGATGCTTCTCCTGAGTGGTGCTCAATAACACAAAGCTACTTCCCTGATGCCCCACCTGAGATGTAAAACCTTTAAGAAACAAAGGAGCGGTGGTGCGAGGGCAGGGCTGGGATTGGCTGGGATCCTATCTTTTGAGACAATATCTTTTTGAGCTTCAAATGCAGAGGGGTCTATTAAAATGGTACAAAGATGGACTGAGTAGACAATCATTGGTCTCCCTGCATCCCTCTAACACTGTCTGTCAAGATCCAAATCCAGAAATGCATTGCAGAAGTGCGGGGTCACATAAAAGCATGATTTAAGAATTAGGCACCTTGGTAAAAGAAACTATGTTCAGACCGAATATGCTTTGTGTATCCAGCTTTCACGATAGTTTCTCACAGCTCAGCATACAAACATTTTGCTGCCATCCAACTCCTCACTTGCCCGTACTTCTCTAGCAATAAATTACACTCCATGACTAGATGTCTTTCTTCATCGTTATTTCTCCATGTTTTCTATTAAAGGGTGTGGGAACAAGTGAAGATGTTATTATAGAGATCCTGGCATCTCGGACAAAAGCACAGATCAAAGAGATAATCAAGGCATACAAAGAAGGTAAGGTGCCTGGGGCTCTGGTTTTTGTGGTTAGAGCAATGTGTGACTGCCTGATTGCACAGCAGGAAGGTGGGTCTTTTGAAAGCATGAAGGTGCAACCTAACTAGGCTTTCAGCTTGGCAAACATGCACAGAACATTACTGTCCTGAGAGAATCCGAAAATCCCTTTCTAAGTAAGTCTCCATCCAGCTACAGGAAAAGGTCAGAATTCCAGAAATTTGGTTCAGCTTGGACACACAGAACACAAACAAAACTATAGCTACACACTTGGCTTTTTGTCCCCATTAAATACTGGAAATGGGAAATTATCAGATACATATTTGTAAATATTTGATATCTTTTTGGTCCCTTAAGCTGTGTCTCTAACATTAGCTCTGAGTTTATGGCGTGGGCATCAGCAGAGCTGTTGGGTATCACTAAGGATGTGAGCTGATCTCAGCCCTGGTTTTCTTTTTTTTCTCCCCTATTGACCTTCTTGACTAGTGTCAGGCTATTGTGTGTCCTTGGGTGACTGGTAATATCCTGACTATATCACCCAAATAACAAATCCTTTCACTGTTGTCCTCTTTTTCTTGGGTAGAATACGGTTCTGATTTGGAAGAAGACATAAAATCGGAAACAAGTGGCTACTTTGAGCAGATTCTGGTTAGCCTTCTTCAGGTAATCCTAGAGAAGAGAAACGAAGGTATAAAGATTTTCACGTTTTTCTCTTCCTTTTTTGGAGAAGACATGCAGAAGAGGCAATACAGTCATGATCACCAGATAAACTGCAGGGACAGTCCTGTTGCTTGGGCTGGATCTCTGTTTGATCTTTGATCTTCAGTGTGACTGAAGCACCCTCCCTTAGCAGCAGTTAGAGAGCTGGGAAGTCAGCTCTGCTGGAGGGAGGCACGTCACTGTCACGTATGCATAAAGCTATTGCACTCTACAAGTGTCTCTGAAAACAATGCCCCTCAACTATGATTCACCACTCTTCCCAGGGCAGTGCTGAGTGCGTTTGGATGTACGTATCATGTGACATTTTCAGAATCTTCCTGCCTAGCAGCAGAATATCTTCGCAATTTTTTGCCTCTGCTTCGTATGATTTCAGTGCCTTTCAGTGAAGGAGTCAGCACTTGTGCTATTTGAAACATTGCTTGAGTACTCTGTGGAAATAGGTAGACAAGAAGGATAATTGATCTTTACCCAGATTGTATGCTGTGATCCTTACATATGAAAGAATCTTCATGAGACAAAATGATTACCATTCTTTTCTTCTCATAGGGTGAGAGGGACAACGCCTACCTCTATGTAGACACAGCACGGGCTCTCCAGGATGCAGAGGTACTCTCAAATGCCTGATATGACCAGTGATATGCCTGCATCCCACCTGTCCTGAACTACAGAGTGCTTTAGAGGTCAGCAGAGGGTTGGACCCACAATAGTTTGAGGATGGGTGGTCTTTGAGTGGAAGCACCTTGAGGTTCTTCAGTTTTTCTTGCACTACCGAGCCTTGCTATTGCAAAGAGAAGTGGTGAGATCTGGACTTGAGCTTGGCTGCTTTTGATACGTGGAAGTATATGAGTACAGTGGAGTGGGACAGCAAAGAATAGGGAAGAAACCTCAACAGTACTGTTGGCTGCTTCAGCTGTTGCAGAAAGGGTGGAAAGGGACGAGCACAAACTAGAACACAGGAAGTTCCATCCAAACATAAGGAAAAACTTCTTTACTTTGAGGGCAATGAAGCACTGGAACAGGCTACCCAGAGAGGTTGTGGAGTCTCCTCTGGAGATAATCAAAACCTGCCTGGACACAATCCTGTGCAACCTGGTCTAAGGGAACCTCCTTTGGCAGGGGGGTTGGCCTAGATGATCCCCAGAGGTCCCCTTCAAACCCTACCATTCTGTGAGTCTGTGACAGTGGAGATAGTGGCCACTCCAATTTGTCTAGAAGACCCAGTCAAGGGGTTTCATAATCAACCATTTTAAAACAATCTAGTTCAAACCCCTTTCCCCTAGCAGTGCCTTAAGCAGTTTACTCTGTTCCTTTACCAGCTGCACACACGGAACATCTAACAATGGTGTGTTAAATTACAGACTCTCTACGCTGCTGGGGAGAAGATTCGGGGCACTGACGAGATACAGTTCATCAGCATTTTATGCTCAAGGAGTGCCACACACTTGCTGAAAGGTATGGAGCAGAGCCCACTCTCCCAAGGCTCTGAAATGAGCCAAAAAGAGGAGGCAGGGCTATAGATGGGCAGTCAGAAATATGTACCTGAATCTGTCTCTCAATCTTTTGTCACTCAGTGACCAAAAGCTGCCAGCAGCTTTTGTGAAAACTCGTGAAGACTTAGTGCTGTTCGAAATCAAGTGGCTTATCTAGGAGTCCTTACACTGTGGTCATGGCTAGGTGGTACAGCTGGTTTTGTAAACCCAAGGAGAGAGAGAGAAAGTCCCTTTCTAACCAGGTAGGAGCATGCAGTGGACAGACCCATGACTCGCTGGATGTGGGTTCTTCTGGGGAGAAAAAGTTACCCAAAAAGGAGCTGGTTATTTATCACCAGCAAATCAGGGGGTGCATTTCTGCCCCAGGCTCTACTGAGGGCATCAGAGGCTGCTGGAAGCAAGATACTAACCCAGCTTCAGCTAAGAGATCTCTCTGCTCCTCACTGCCATGTGCAGCAGAGACCTGGCCTTGTCATCTCAAGACTTTTGAGGCAGTCCAAGGCTCTGACTAACGTGTTTTGTTACATCAGCTGAATATAAGCATACCAAGTACTGTGTAGATCAGCTAAACTGATAAATTTAGATGGTGATAAATTAGGTATGCCCGAGCTTTTTCAAGCTGAGGTCTTCTGAGTCTGTTTTCTAGGCCCTGGAGGCCAGCTCCCCCTTGTGTTTAAAATGTAACCTCCCAGCATCACTTAGAAAAACAAAAAAGTCTCTAGTCTTTGTATGTGTCTGCGTTCAAGACTGAATTTCATCTAGTTGTTGTCAGGTTGCAACCGATCTTTGGGACCTGCTCTATCACCAAGCAAGTAATTTCCTCTGTGCTACAGCAGCCTGTAACTGTTTATCTTTAAAACTTGAGTGTGATTGTTGCTGCTGACTCTTTTTTTTATATATAATGTGGAGAGTAGGCACGTGTTGAGAAGGTCTTATCCATCTGTCTGTTCGGTGGTATTGCCTTTCCCCAAAGCATCTGAGTGTTAATATTCGGGTACCTGATCTTAAATGCAGAGCAAACTTAATAAAATGTCTTGTCCACTGCATTACACTTCAGTTTTCCTTCTTTATGAGTCTGAAAGCAAGGAGTCTAATCCAAGACCTGTAATTCTGAACCCCAGAGTATCCAGAGTTTATAAGGTGAAAACTCTGTTGCCGAGTTAATGTGGGAGTTGAAATATCTTGGAATTTGCACCTGTGTTTTGCTTATCTTTTCTGAGTTGGTTTGGTTTTTTTTTTTTTTTGAAATTGTGGTTGAAATAATAAATTTCCCTAAACTGTCATCATCATTTAAAAGTCCATGGGCCGTGAACAGCATAGGCCTAGTTTTAATTTCATTTTGTTTTGGCTCCTGCAGCTAGCAACATCATCAAACACAAGACCAAATGATAGAGCTGTGCCTAACCTTCCATCATCTACTTCATTTCTGTGGTTAATGACAGCGATGAAGGGTCAGATTTCCAAATTAGTATGAGGTGACTGAACTTGCATTTCTGAATGAAGGCAGGGAATTAAGATCTGTGGATGGATTGGGATTTTGTGAACATTGCCATCTGTTTTTGTGGCTGATTTCTGGGCTTGACTAACGCCTCCTGAAGTTGGTGCAAATATGGCTATTGCTTTCACTGGATCTGCGTTTTCATGTCACCACAGAAGCAATACCTGTAAATACTTAGCATGAAATGCTGAGCTGTTGCTTGGTAAAAATTTGGGTTCTTTGTGTTTCAAACAGTGTTTGAAGAATACCAGAAACTGGCCGGTAAGAGCATAGAAGACTCTATCAAGAGTGAAACTCGGGGTTCTCTTGAGGATGCCATGCTGGCTATCGGTAAGAGTGGCTACGGTTCCCTTTCGTCTGAGTCTGCTGCATTTTCTCCTGCAGCAAGTCACTGTTAAGGGATGATCTACTTTATAGAGGTAACTGGTGGGAAGTAAAGGGTACTTCTTAGGTAAGATGAACCCAAATCTCAGGGGCACGCTGCATCAATGCAAAGCATGTTAAATCTCTGTTACCCACTGCCCTGGACCGGAATTACTATTGATTCTTAACTGAGCCTTTTTTATACCTAGTGAAATGCACCAGGAATATCCATTGCTACTTTGCAGAGAGGCTGTACCATGCTTTAAAGGTAAGACTCTTCATTGTAACTTACTTGTTTTCATACTGGGCTTAACTTGTATCCTGGCTTCCAGCAATTCAAATTAGAAGAGCTGAGGTTTTGCTGAAATCCAGCAAGTTTAGTGCTATTGCTGCAAGTAATATCAAAATCCCTTCAAACACCTTGGTACCCTTTATGCTTGAGGTACCAAGGGAGGGAGTCTGGCTTTTCTGACTTAAGAGTCTGTAAGTCTCACCATCTGGACATGGAGAGAATTTCTGGAGGAGGCTTTTCTAGGAGGTTAATCAAGGTGGATTTTTGCCCATAATGTTAATTTAATGTACTGGACCGCAATGTTTTCTTTTTAGGAAGCAATTCTCTCAATGGCAGTATAAAATGAGAGTTCCAAATGGGGACATAGAAGGCATCTGCAGATTGCATCCATGTAACTCTCAACTTATAAATAAAAGATGTCAGCTTTCCCAACTTTGTGGAAAGCTGAGATGACCAATTATTTATATTATCAACGTGATCTTAATTTTCCTGTGAATGATAAAACAGTATTGGTTGAAGCCAGGTATTTCATGGGTGATGCTGCAGAAGGACAATATGTATGCAGTGCCAACTTCAACTCTGTAGCATGTTTCTTTTGCATTTGACATGTTCAAAGACTTATAGCACACTTCCATGGGGGATTTGTGGCATTGTCAGTGGCTCCTGGGAGAGGGGGTGGGGGTTGGGTCTCCAGAAAGAGGAGCAGATATGCTGCAGAATATGTGCCAAGTGATGTTTGAAAGCTGATGACTCCTGTCCTGGACCAGGTTGCAACAGCTTATCCCTTGAACACCCACTAACAGCACACACTGATACATCTATTATTCCAGGGGGCTGGCACTGATGATGGGACTCTTATAAGGGTGATTGTTTCCCGAAGTGAAGTTGACTTAAACCTCATAAAGGCTGAATTCCAGCGTATTGCAGGAAAGTCACTCTCCAATATGATTACGGTAAGCAGTGGCTTGATAGGATGGTTCTTAGCCATTCACATACATTCCTAAACTGTCCAGCACTGTGGGATGCTTCCATGGTTGTTTTCAGTAAAAATGTCACTTCTGCTCAGATCGTAACTGTCCATCAGGCCTATTAACAATCATTTCCTTGAGAGACTTAGTGCCTGAAGCCTGAGTCAGATTGTATGCTCTGTAAGTGACTTGGGCAAAGCCAAACCTGAGGAGAGAGCGAACCAGGGTTTTCACGGACAGACTCTGTATCTGTGTACTTCATGATCTCCTAGGTTAACCTAGATCCATTTAATCCTCCCTGTTTCACCTTTCCCACACTGCTGTGCCATTTCCTCCTCTGTCTGCTGTCCTTAACTACCTCAAGCCAGTGCTATGTAAGTGCTGGGGTTTTTTGGTTTTTTTTCTTTTATTTGTTGGTTGGGGTTTGGTTTGTTTTTTTTTTTCAGCTGACCTATCCCAGATGAAGGCCTGGTCTATACTGTGGTAAGAGAGGTTTAGAAAATGAACCTTCTCAAATCTTATTGTAGCTTTTGAGGTCTGAGTCTCAGCTCTGAGTGAATGACCCTCCCCTATTAGGGCTGAAGTGCTGGGTGTTACCATTTGTCCCTATGACTCTGGGATATTCCTCCCTTCCAGTGCAAATGGCACAGAAGCCCTATCCTTAGCAGTCCCCGTGGAAAGTCTGGTCCTGTAATGAAGGCCCTTTCTTCTAATTGACACTGTCAGTGTCTGTCATGTTGATTAATGATCATTCTTCAAGGGTCTGTATGGAATATTCATTCCTTCTGAGAAATGGAACTGGCTTTACACCTGTTGTCACAAAACATTCAAAGGGAGAAAATTTTTTATCCAGTAATTAATCTCTGTAGTGCTTCTCTAGATCAAAATGACCATATTTGTGGGGTTTTTTAAAAAAAGTCATGTGTCAGGGGTAACCATACTGCCATTTCCCTTCCTGTATGGAAGAGATACCACGAAAATATCCGAGGACATAAAATCCGAGCACAACAGGCTTGGTTGCTTTTGTTCATGCTGACTTTGTGCGGCTCTGTGGGATGGACCCCTGATCAGTTGCTTACCTGAATTCCAAAGAAAAGAGTTGGACTTGACAAATGTTATTTCAGGTGGCAGCTACAAGCCTCATTTCTCCGTTCACTTTTGATGGTGTGTCAGCTGGCAGTAACTCTGCTGAAGTCTGGCTTGCTATTTCCAAAGTCCTTTTCCTGTGTGGGCATATTCCACGGACTGACAAAGTCAGCATTTAGAGCATGCAAAGGAATTTCCACACTCACCTTTATTTTTTTTTTATTTTTTCTCCTGTCAGGATGACACCAGTGGAGATTACAAGACAGCCTTGCTGAATCTCTGTGGCAGTGACTGACAAAATCTGGGAGGAAGATGTTGAAATGGATACAGCGAGAAAATTAACAGTGAACAGGAGTCTGAAAAAGTACATGCAGAAAATCTTCCCATTGATCCAAGAGGGGAGAAAAAGAAGATCAGATTAATAGTCAGGATTTCCAAAGCTCTCTGAAGAATATAGATGGTCATTACATATTAAAAGCTATTTGTTTCCCCAACAGTTTTTCAAACACAAGTGGGAATGTTTCTTTTTTTGTTTCCATTTTGTTCTGCGCGATTTCACTACTCTAACGCACTGTGAAGGGTAGCACTTGGTTGTGAAATTAAAAGCTTTTTTTAAACTGTCTGTAGGCATTTCACAAATCTGAACAAACCTACAAAGCTTGGGCTGTCCTGAAGCCTTGCTAACTTCACTTGGACAAGCTGCTATAGTACTGACCGTTTGATGCTAGCAGGGTGAGTCTGGAAAGAGTCCCAGGTATTAATGAGGCTTTAGGCCATGGGTCAGAATGGAGAATTTGGTCCTAGTGTGGCTGGTTTAGAAGCTTTATCTGCATAACTTCAGTGGTAGCTCCCCAAGGAGCAGGGAATGGCAGAGCCTAATGGGCTGTAAGCACGCGAAAGTTGAAAGCTGCGTGCCTGGTTTCTTTCTGGCTTGTGTGAGCGTCTGCAGGGGGAGACTGGCAAGTTCAGGATGTGACATCAATGTCAGACTGTAGGCAAATCAAAACTGGGGTGGATGAGTTGGTTTAGTAAATAAATACAGGATATCCTGCTTTTGGGAGCAGACCTGTTTCTCCCTCTAGTTTCACAGTGGTCAATGTGACACACACACACACACACACACACACACACACACACACACACACACACACACCCCATGACTGCACCTACCACTTGCTGAGTGTGGCCCTAGGTTTGGACAGTGATACAGTGAGAACGGGATGAAGTGTTTTAAGAAGCTTGGGTCTGCCTTGACCAATGATTTTGTTCACTTAAAGCAACTCATTTATATGTGCAATTACCAATCGCGATCAGAGAAGTAGCTTTTCTGATCAAGTGGGTGAATTTTCTGGCGGAGACATGATTCCTCCCTCATATCACTGAAATGACCAGAAACCAGTGCAGTGAGAGTTATTTCAAAAAAACTTAGGAAGTCCAGGACCCAGACCTCGGGTCAGGGTATCTGCTCCCCTCAGGTGAATGTGAAGAGAAGGAGGTTTCAATCTCTGATCCTTTAAGTGCTTGTGTTTTCAGTCGTGTACCAATTTCTTGCCTGGGCTAAAATGAGTTGGAGACACGTCTCTAGTCTGAGGATCAAGGGGAGGTTCTTCACTCAATTTTTGAGGGATGTGGGCCAGCTTCAGGCATCAAAAGACCAGGAATCTCATGTCCCTTCTGCTGTCTAAAGGACTCACTTGACTGTTCTCACTGACACTGATGATCAGTCTTCCCCTGTTTTTCTTACGAGCAGGTTCAGGTGCTGATTCTAGCATAGGGCATGCCGGGGCTGGGGATGGGGTGCCTGCTGTGGAGAAAACCGTGCTTACACCACCATCTTGTGGGTGACAGCCTGCGTGCAGCCCAGCCAGTGAGACTGCGGGGAAAGCGCACAGACCCACATGGGACCCAGAGACCTGTCTGCTGACAAGGGCTCCAGCGGGAGAGGTGCAGAACAGACGTGGGGTGGTGAGATTTGCTCCCGGTTGAACAACGCACACTTTGCCTCCCAGCTTCTTTAACACCTGTAATCAAGGGGTGCGTTTGCTGACAGCGGTCTCCTTGTGATGCCAGTTTAGGGACTGTCAGCCTGCAGCCCCTTCACTCTGCTACAGCTAACAGGTTCTGCAGAAATGCTCTTCTCTGACTAGATCCGTGTGCTGAGGTTTTAGTGAAAATAATGAGCCATTCCCCCTGTGCTTGGGGTATTATTTTGGAAAAGCCAAATGTGAATTTGTAAATGCCTAAGCAGGGAACGTGAATGATTTACAGGGCTGTACCCACAACATTTGTGTTTCTAGAGGTTGGATAGGCAGCAAGAAAGAAGTAATCCCAGTTTTGAGGGACATAATGACTAGAAAAAGCCTATTGAAACCTCAGCTCTTCAACGATATTTTAGTTCAGAGTTGTCCGTTGATATCACTGAAACTTCTGTGCTTATATAATCTCAGAGCTGTTGTTGCTGTTATTATCAGGTTGTTCAGGTCCACTGTTGGCTTTTGTCATTGGCCTGTGCTTAGGTCAGTGGGTTAGGATTAGAGCTGGTTCAGTGTGATTGTGGTCCCAATTCATTAATAATAGCTTGGGACGTGAGAGTTGCCAATAGGCTCACAGGAGATCAGTAGTAAAGCTGGGAAAGAGCAACAACCAAGGGAAGCTGATTCTATCACCGTAATTGCTGGGAAACAAAACAATTGTAAAACATCAATAAAGATTTAATTACGTATTGATTGCTGCTAAAATGCTCCCTGGGGGGACAGGTGCTTTAATAAAGTCAAATCAATTTCTGAGCTGTTCTAGCCAGTCTTTTCCAAATACAAATATCAACTTAGGGCCTTTATATTTATTCACAGTTTAATTAACGTGATTTTATTGAGCAAAAAAGCAAGATAAAAGCTCAGCAAGGGAAAGGTAACGGGGGCAATGTAAAAAATGCCCAGGTCTGGTGCAGGCCTTCTGCTGCCTGCACCAGCCTTTTTCCACCTCCTGTGCTGCAGGAAGAGCTGTGTGCGGGTAGTCTCCAGGGACTGCACTAATGCCACCTCGCTCTCCATCTCTGGGTGGCCGCTCTGTGTCCTCGGCTGCAGTACACACACGGCAGGAGTGGTGCTAACCAGCAGCGTGGTGTGGTGCAGGCACTTCTGCTCTCAGCTCAGCTCACACCCCAATGTTTAGGAGTGGTTGACTCCAGCTACTAGCTGTGATACCTGGGAAAACTAACAAAAATCTATTCCAGATACAATGCCAATGCACATAAATTATGTTCAACCCCCGAAGGCTCCCATTCCAGAGAAAGCTGACTTTTGAGAGTATTGCTGCATTCTCCCAGCATCCCAGTGCAGATGTGGCCTGAAACCCAGAAGGATCCCCAGGGAGTGGCCAGCCACAGTCAAGCGATGGCTCTGCTTATGAGGTATGTCATCACTACAACTTTTGGAGAGAAGATTGCATGGGTCTGGCTTCATTTGTATTCTTATTTTGCAATAGTTTGCAAAATAAACTTGAATATAAACTTAAATGTATCCCAAAAATAATGGATATATTTAAGCATTCGAACAGAGCTTAAAAAAGCATTGCTCCTGTCAGGAAGTGGAAGAAGAAAACAGCAAATATCTTAGCTGGGCAAAGTGGGAGAGCTCTTTACCGTCTCCCCATACATATGAATGTTTTTAAGGGGGAGGAAATCAACTGAGAGGGATGTCCAATTCTTCCTGGTTCCCTGTGGCTTCCCCAGCAGAGCACAGAGGCACCCCTGGGTGGTGTAGGCTGTCGAGCAGGGCCCGGGGTGGGGCAGGAAAAGAGCCTTGCCTGAGGCATCACAGCGGCACTAGGGCATCTGTGAGGCAGCCCAGACAGCACTTCTCTTCAGAGCAGAGGGCGGGTTTGCCAAAACACAGGACAGCACAGTGTGTGGCCGGGGAGGTGGGTCATGCTAGCATGGATGGTCCCATTAGTTGCTCTGGGGTGGGCTGAAGGAAGGCTTGAGGGGAGACCATCCTCATTGCTGGGCAGATGGGAGTCTTTCTGAATGAAAACTGCTGATTATTTTTTAATTCTTACATTAATATATTAATAGTAAATGAGTGTTGATTTATTAATGTAATATGCTGTGGTGAGGAAATACTTCCTGACACAGGCATCTGTGTGGGAAAATGGAGTTTCCTAGTGTTGCGGCTTATTGCTTGGCATTCTTGAAGGAGCCTGTTTTGCTAGCAAGGTGGCCATCTGATGGTGAAATCATAGACCTTCCTTGGGACCTGTTGGATAGCATCTCCCCTGCAGGGAAGATAGTACCGGACTGTAAGATGCTAAGATCGGACTCTGCCAAAGACATAATTGGCTTTCCTTCAACTTCTGTCCTGAACCTGAGTGCCCAAGCTGAGTCCAAAGATTCTTCGCTTTAGTGGTTGGGATCCGTAAGTGCAGTGAATCCCTATGCCTGGGATACCACAGCAGCACAGAGATGTTTTCTTTGACACAGTGCAGTGAGCTCTTTTCAGACCACAAGTAAACAAGATTATTCTGATTCTCCATCACTTCCATCACTGCAAACCATACTGGCCTTGTAAGTAGTCGTTGTTCAGTCTTCTGGTGTCATGTATTTTAACCCAAAGGAATCATCCCTGAGGTTCCAAGAAATTATCAATAGATGTGTTAGGCTGCAGGAAAAAATTCCTACTTTAGGTTTTATATCTGACTGTCCTCCCAGAAGATGCTAGAAACAGTCAGCCCTGGACCTGAGCTCCTGTCTGTTTGGAGGAAAGCATGGTATGTTCAAGCTGTGCTTCTGTTTTCCCAGTATCCCTTCCTGTTCCAAATCTCAATTAGTTATGATGCATCAGTATCAGGCCTTGGACTGCTCATATCTGCTGGAGGCTTAGGACTGGCATTTCTGACCAAAAGTTGTATGCCCGACCCTTTAAGAATGGCATCGGTATGGGAGCTCAAAGCTCCAAGGGACTTTACCCCATAATACTTAGTATTTCTTTGAAACTAGAAGAACTCATGTGGTGAGATTTTTTATGATGTATAAATGATATGGATACATCCAAGTGGTTTTATAGTCCTGATAAACCTTTTCTGCATTACTGGCTAGATAAAAGTACTCATTACAGAAGAAATATGGATATCCGTAGATTCTGCACTTGCAGGGATCTAATATTTGGAGGAATAAATAGCTCTGGATCACACAGAGGAACCAGTACTGTTCTCTCTGTGGTAATGAAGAACAGGATATGTTGTAGGCACAATATTACAAATAAATAGTGAGCAATGCAATACGAATCTGTAATTCAATTTAGGATTTCAGCTGAAATTGCTCTTTGGAGTTATAGATGTTGCTCTTTGGAGTTCAGAGCTCTGAAATTGAGTTACAGTCCAAGCAGGAACTGAGTCATGAGTAGCAATGTTCTAGGAAAGCACAGAATCACAGTCAGAACTGGGCAAAATATTATTGACATTAGTATAGTCACTGAAAAATGGCATTTGGTGGACATTAACTGAGCTTATAAAAGAACATCAAGCACAAAAATGGGGGGGGTGGGGGGCAGGGAATCAAAGTCAACATTTCCATGTATTGATTTTAAAATGGCAACTTTATTTGAAAAACTGTTTCAAGCTGAAAACCAATTATTAAAAGGTTTCATTAATCTGAAGCTGAAATATGACATTTTGGAAGGGAGAAAGTGGAATATTTCAGGTTGCCTCAGAATATTTTTTTACTTTCCAAAATATCTCCTAAATTTCTATTTTAGTTTAAGCCAAAGAACCACAGTTCCCCCTTCAGTTTCTTGGTTTAGCCAGAGCTGAAAGATCCCTTGTTACTTCGACCATAATAAAGGCTGGTGTTCTTCAAAAGGTAGAGAAGAGTCATTGCTTTAAGTATCACTAGCAATCTTCTCCAATGGAAAAGATCAGTGTTGTGGGGACTAAATTCTGCGTTTAAACAGGTCCCAAAAGGTCTAGACAAGAAGAAACAGGAAGAGTACAGCTGATGTCAACTTCTAGCGTGCCAGAACTTCCTGGTCAAACCTTATGACGCATATCAGCATCACCCAACAGCTTTGCTACCTTCCTGTGTTAGTCACTTAACCTTTTCTTCACACAGTTTTCAGGGTTTCATGTTAACCTCACGTCATTACTTTGCTAGGAAGCAACTATGACACATCAATATGAAGCATTTTGTGAGAAATGTTAAGTCATGGTTAACTCTCTAGTTTGCAGCTGAGAAGAAGCAAAAGGGAGGTGCAGGAACTTATTCGCACTCTGCGCTGAACAATTCCAAACACAGCTTATTGTTCAGAAGTTTATTAGCTATTTTGAATTCTTTTTCCCTAACCTAGAATATTAGAATATTCATTCAATATTCTGGTATCTTAGAGTCAAAAAAAGATACCTTACTAGCCAAACAGAGCTACTGCTTTCCCTAAGGTCATATCAATCATTCATATTAATTCAAGAAATTACTGCTCAAATACAGAAGGATCTTATGGTGATCCCCATGCAGTCACCATCTCAGCCTTAGCTCTCTCCTTGAAGGCCAGGCCAAAAAATGTTTCAGAGTCCATGGAATACACACATGGAGTATTAAAGGCTGAGTCTAGGGCTGAAATGAAAAATGTCCTGCAGTCTTTGAAAATCATTACATAAATGAGAAGGCTCTGGAGACACTTTATTTCAATACTTAAATAGGGCTTACAAGAAAGATAAGGACAAACTTTAGTAGAGCCTGTTGCGATAGGACAAGGGGTTATGGTTTTAAACTAAAAGAGGGGAGATTTAGACTAGATGTAAGGAATAAAATTTTTACAAGGAGGGTGGTGAAGCACTGGCACAGGTTGCCCAGAGAGGTGGTAGATGCCCCATCCCTGGAAACATTCCAGGTCAGGTTGAACAGGGCTCTGGTCAACCTGATCTAGTTGAAGATGTCCCTGCTCACTGCAGGGGGGTTGGACTAGACGACCTTTAAAGTTCCTTTCTAACCCAAATTATTCTATGACAAATCCGCTTTATTCCTCACTGCCCGTCATGCTTCTGGGACTGAAAGAAAATCCCTGCACAAGGGAGTTTTCTACTTTGCAGACATGATAGCTCTGGACTTCTAAGCGACAGCTGTGTTACTATGAGTAATGATCTAACTGTAAAAGCCAGGTAGAGATAGATCTTTGCTTCCTGGGACCATCTGTAATGAGGCTAAATTGATTAATTTCAGAAAGTGTTCAGGTTTCATTATAAAAGCTGTTAAATAAATAGGCATTTCAAGCAGTAAAGCACAAGATCAGTTTCTTCTGAAGCACCAGATATTGTCCATGGTTTAACTGGTGATCCAGTATAATATACTTTGTAAGAACCACACCTCTCTCTGGATCATCCTGTAAGAAATCCACAGCTACACTAATTATCTCTTTTCCTGCCAAGTATTCTGGGAAGGCTGGTCAGATGACTTATGATACTGAAAACTGGGCTAAATTCAAAGAAGAGCTTCGCAAGATTATCTGTCTTCATGTATGTAATAATTTGTTTAGCGGCTAATTCACAAAGAAAATTATGTCAGGCAAAAAACTGGAAGAACTATTAGTATGTTTTTTGGTGGAAGATAGGGAGAGAAGTCTCTTCTTAAACTAGGCAAGTACCCAGTAGACATTACTAATTTTTTTTTTCTGGTTCCCTGGTGAACTTTTCACATGGTTCTAATGATAGGGCATAACCACTTCATTAAATGTTTCAGTGACAGTAAACGCAGCAAAAATAACTGTCTAGAATACATTGTGCCTTAAAGCTCTCTCACTAGTTTAGGAAAAATGCGGTTAAAAACTGTGGCATTTGGATGACCTTCCTTTTGCTGTTCTTCCAGCTGATACTAATACTAAATTCTAGTATAAATAAAGGCAAACATTAGTGATAATAAACTTTCAACCTCGGTCACTGACTTGAAGGATCCAGTGCAATTTAAAGGGCAATAAATTGAACCAAACTCACTCTATTTTGGAGGCTGTTTATGAACTCTTTTAATTTGGTGTCATATTTATCTGGGGAGAATTAGATTATCCTATTCATTAGATGCAGTGGCCAGTGATGAATGGAACAACATTCCACATCAATGGCATTAATTGAATCCTCACAAGCACAGATAATACCCCTGCTGGAAACAGGAGAAGATTGAAAAGTTCTCCAAAGTAGGTCTGCAAATCCTGCAGTGAGAGGGAGAACTACCAGATAGCCAGGATTGTTCACAGCAGATGAATGCTTTACATTTTTTGTGAGACTACTTAAAGAGTAGTTATGATCTCTAGGTGTTAAATTAAGATTGGATTCTTACGGTGCTAGGCACTGCACAGGGGCACGTTAAGGGGAAGCTCCTGCTCCAAGTCTGAGTTTAAATAGGAAAATCACACACAATGTATGGGATGGGTTGCAAATCTAGCCAAGGGGAAAATAGGTGGTTTAGATTGTGTTTTAATGATACAGGTTAGCTGCTGTGCTAGCTAACTGCTGCCCTAGCACACCTGATGTACTTCCTTTACTCTAACACTTACCTGACTTGGTGATGAGCTGGTTCTGAGGAAAAATCAGCAGAGAACTTACCTCAATATTTGTAGCCAGAGGCCACAGATTTGTTTCAAGAGGTTCCCTGAACCAACTTGAACAGCTCATCGATGGTGAAAGCAAGCTGTTCCACACCCCCTTCCCTGCTCCCAAGCACGTGGTCTTACCTGTTGCTGCTTCCCAGCCTTGTCTGACCACATCAGCACCACCCTGTCAGCAAAAAAATTAGCTTAGCACTTCTTTGCTTAGGAAAGGAATAGCAGCATCTTAGCCTGAGAGCATAGTCAAGGCAAGGGAAAACTTCCCTTGGGTGGGCAGGGAGCTGATACTTCAACTCAGTAGTAACAAATCTGCCTCCTTCCTTTCCTGCTGTCTCAGATCCCTGCCATGGTTGGATCATCAGACTGCTGGTACCACTACAGGGGAGACAGCAGGGTGGACAGTGGAGAGCCATGCCAGTCAGCCCATTGGATTGTCTTCCTCATATAAGTGCTTTTGAAAACAGCTCAGTAGGCATAGAATCACAGAAACATTTTGGTTGGAAGAGACCTTTAAGATAATTGAGTCCAGCCGTTCACCCTGCACTGCCAGGGTCCCTGAACCACGTCCCTCAGCACCACATCCACACATCTTTTAAATACTTCCGGGGTGGGGACTCCACCACCTCCTGAGGCAGCCTGTTCCAATGCTTGACTACCCTCTCTGAAAATAATTTTTTCTTAATATCCAACCTAAATCTACTCCGGCACAACTTTTGGCCATTTCGTCTCTTCCTGTCACCTGTGACATGGGAGAAGAGACTGACCCCCACCTCGCTACATTCTCCTTTCAGGTAACTGTAGAAAGTGATAAGGTCACCCCTGAGTTTCCTTTTCTCAAAATCTTTTCAACTTGTCTTGTCCAGGATCACCCATGGTGTCTGAAGAAGGACCAAGAGGAGAGTAGAGGTCTCCTGAGCTTCAGGCTAGTGCCATAACAAAATCCTTTGCCTCAGGGGAAATTTACTTTATTTCTGAGGGAAGCCATAATCAAGAAAACTGGCAGACCTTCCAGTAAAACTGATTTAAACCTTACGTTTGTAACAGCACCCAGATGATTTTCTTCCAGCTCATCAACAATACATGCCTGTGTCTGTTAAGGATTTCTCAGAAATGTGTCATTCTTCCAAGGAGCATGTCCTATTGATAGAGCCATAAGCCACTGCCAATTAATCAGGGCATAATGCAGTGTACAAAAATGAGCATGAGTTTTTCACGCCAGTCCTCTTTGATTCATGCCTCCACTATGATTCATGTCAGTCCTCTTTCAGATGAGAAGCTGTTTGTTTATGAGCAAATCACTTCATTGTCAGTGAAAGGCTAAAACCAGCCCAAGACATTGATGGGCTTAGGTGCAAAGAGAGTAGGAATCCAGGTTTCTGAGTTTTCTGGTTGCTTCCTATGGAAAAGACTCTGCTCTTGAACATCCCAATGGCACAAAGCAATGAACGGTGGCAGAGCAGGTTGAAGCAACTCCGCCCTGGATGTATACAACCCTCCAAGATCCCTGATGTGACCTATGAAGTCCCTGTATTCCTGATGGATCCTTTCCATCACTGATGTGCTTTCAGTCTGCAAACAAGGGCCAAGTGTCCTCAACAATGTGTGCACCAGGATGGTTCTCCTGGGGGAATTCAGGGGCAGTAGTTGGTGGGATTTTTCCTGAATGTTTTGAACACATGCCCCAAACCCTCCTGCTGGGTAAATGAGAGGGCTAGGGCAACACATATCAGGAATGATGATTACTCATGCAAAAAGGAGGTGCCAGAACTGGCCTCTGGGAAAACTGATTACTCTGAGCTCTCCCACGGCATGTCCTCTGCCAGGGGCTAGAGGGCTGGAAGGTAGTAAGTAGCACTGTCCTCATTTTGCTGAGATGGAAACAGAGGTGAGTAACCCATTCAGGATCAGCAGTGGAGCAGGTATTAGGATGCACATTGTCGGAGCCCTGACAAATTACCCATCTGGGAACTCCACCTATTCTCTCACCTTGTGCTGCTCTGACCTATGCTCTCAATACTGCAATCCTGAGAAAGTGCTTTCAGCTAAGGTCTCAAAATGGTTAAAGCAGTAATAGCCACAGAGGGAGCAACATGGGCATATATAAAACTAACCATTTCAGAGCACTAATTTCATCAGCAAGCTAACTGCAAATATTTTATCTAAGAGCATTTCCAGCCATCTGCAGGAAGAGAATGTCAGTGCTTGAAAGGCATTATGTATTTATGATTGTATCTTCTGATAAATAAATCTGGCGCAGCAAGTTTTGGATGTCCTGTTGATAATCATGCCGAACATACATCTCCTGCTGCTCCTTGGAGGTATGAAGTCCTCTTACATTTTACCTCTGTTTTAGAGTATAGAACTGAGTGAATACGGGGACTGCTGCTACGCCCTACAGCAGGGCTTGGCTGTGCCTGTTGTCTCACAGGAAACGTGTGATGCTGCAGGGAACAAAATCACATCCTCCCGGGTCCAAGGCTGGCACTCTCCCAACTGCACCTCTCTCTTTTATTGTGGATCTAGGTAAATATTTGCATCCCTAAACAACTTTCATCACAATCAATCCTAAGGTGACGTGAGTGTCAGAAAAGGTAGGCCTGTGTCCCACTCCCAGAGTAAGAACAGCAACAATGTCAGGAAAGCGGCAGTTGTGCTGTCACTGTCCCTGTGCTCTCTGTATTCTGGGTAAATTGAAATCCTCACTTCCTAGAGCAGGAGGTCTTGACAGACACCAGGACTGCTGGAAAGTAAGTAATTTTTATAAAACGTATAGGGCAGGATTCACCATGTGGTACAGCTTTGTTTGGCTTTTGGTGCTCCCTGAATCAGAGTTTGAGTTCACAAGAAACCTCACACCCTGTTGGATAGAGCCATGGAATGATTTCCCTTTTTGTCTACTTGGAACCAGCTCTTGAGCCTTGTTGCTCCCTGGGAACCGAGTTTTGATGTTTGGACTGTCTCATATAACTCTCAAATCGTCTGTGTTTGTAACTGACCCTTTTCAAGGACATGTGAATAAAGTATAAGTTATTGGTTATGGTTACCTTTTTCCTTCTGTGCAAAAGTGACCTGTAAGGACCTGACATGTGAAACTACCTGATGAGGTGGCAGCGTAACAAATAACCTGCAAGACCTCCATTCCACACCGCAGTGCAATAGCTGCATGTGTGCATATAGCCTGCAGGTTTTGTGAGTTGCCAGCCAAGGAACTAAGAGTTTAACACAACCAGGTCTTACTTTCCAAGAGCCAGCAAACTTTTAAAGAGAAGCCAAAATTATTTTTAAAAATACTTGCTTGTGAGTCAGTTTAATGAGGGAGTTTGGCCCACTAATCATTGTTATAACACTTGTTATGGCAGTTCCCTCACCTGATGATCAGTGGAGAAGTTATATTCTGAAGTCTCAAAAGTTTGTGCTGAGACAGACATCCCACCAATTGTATTTCTGTCTTGAGGGCAGAGTGAAGTTATTACATCCAGGCTTAAGGCTAAATGATCCCAGGGGCCAAGACACTCCAACTGAACTTGCAACATAGCTCTTAATATATTTCCCATTTTCCTCTAGAATAAGCCAGTTGAAAAATCCCACTCATGTTTCCTGTTAATTTATCATGGGGCTATCAGTGAGTCCTTGATGCTGTGTGCAAAGGAAACTGAAACCTTACCCCAGCAATAGCTCACTTTAAAAGGATTTATTAATATCCAAGCTTGTCTGGGCTCCAATCCTGGTAGCTGGTTTGTCTGATAGATTTAACACTAGGACTGAGCACCATGGATTTTGCTGAAGTTCTCTTGAACTGCTCAGGCTCAGTTAACATCTTCTCAAGATCGTGACCTATGGTCGGAGCAGAGAGCTGAAACAAAACTTTATTTTCCCGTTGACTTCTATAAGATATGTGAAGGCTAAGCACCTCTGATAAATAAATACATGTGTATAAAGTGCTTGTCATAGTAAACAGACAGAAGTAGCTGCTGAATCACAGCAATATGAAGGGGCCCTTCAGAAAGATCTGCCAGTGCAAGCTCTGGCAGATCACTACCTGTGTCCTGCTTTTCATACAGATATTGTGTTATACGTCTGCCCTATAAACACATGCACCACAAGATTTTTAGTTCTAAAGTCCTAAATGATTTGCATGTGAATACCAGGACACAGTCCTAAGAGTGGTTTCACTCTGTGCCGTCTTGACTGTGCTCTGAGAGCTCAGCTTCTCTCCTTTGTGGTTCCCACGTGTTATTGCTTAGGGCAGAGGCTGGACGCTTGTGCGGTATGAAGTCTGCTTCTACTTCTGCTCTGACACAGCCCAGACTATGTGAGGAGAAGATGTTCTTTTCTAGGTACACCAGATGATTTTTTAAAAACCGATGTATTACTTAAGGGTGTCATACAGTCTCGTTTGTGAGAAGGGTGTCGTACAGTCTCGTTTGTGAGGTTGGTAATACCAGTAATATACATAGTGTAACTAGTTAATAAACTCCCTATGTCTGCCTCTCCTCCTGGCAGAGATGATCCACAGAGACAACATGGGTTGAGGATAGTTACACTTGAGTGGCACCCAGTCACTCAGTCTGCATGAGCAGAAGAGCAGAACCATGAGCACAAAACCGGCTTTGCCACCAGCGTGCTTAGCACGAGGCCTCCCAAAACCTGAACCCAGGTCAAAAAAACCAAAACAAACCAAACAGAAATCTCAGTTCATGCTGGCTGAGATTTCAATTCAGAAGTAAAGATTTTTCTAGTCTTTCATGCCTCTTCCCAAGAAAACCATTATAAGAATATTTTTGTCACAGCACATGGAGGAATGGGGACCCATTTTCCAAATGTGTGTGCATGCAGGAAAAGTCACCTCAAGTTTTGAAGCTCTTACAATTTAACAGAAAGCATGTTGAAGAAAACAGGGTCTGTACGGTGTCTTTTGTGATATAACGATGGAAACATTAGCTTTTGTCCATCCTACAAGTGTGGGGCTGTTAGGAGCAAACAAACTTTTGTCTTTAGGCTGTGAGACAGAATATTGTTTGGAGAAAAAAACAACTGTTTCCATGAATAGTGAACAGCAACTGTCAAAGTTACTTCTGAATTATGAGGTTCCTTTGAAAATGAAATCCTGATTTAAGGACAAAATTCTCAGTCATAGAATCACTTAGGAATGGAAATCTGAGCAGATTTCAATCTACAGTAGGTGGAAAAGAATCGCTATTTTGACAGAACAAAAATAATTTGTAACACAGATGCACTTGATAATGTAAATGTAGAAAAAATAAACTATTCATGCTTGAGCTCCCAGTTCAGAATGTCTCAGTGAGATGAAGAATGAAATAGCTAAGTGTGCTTCAGAATGGATCAAAATTGGCGAGGCCTGGGTGGGGACTGACCTTTGGCACAGCTTTCCCCACATCAATGACTTTGTAGGGTTGCAGAAGCCAATTCTATTTGCACAGTGGAGCCTGTTTCACTGAGTCTGATGGTGCTCTGCAGCTTTACAGCAGCTAAAAATCTGGTTTTAATACAACCAGATGTTAACTCCCAAAGGCTGAGCAAGTCCTGACTGCCTGGAAATAGGCTTTTTAAAATAAAATGCTCTGCCAGCCTCCCCTGCTGAAGTAGCTGCCACTTCATCTATCATAACCTTTGCCCCGATTTCAAGACTGTTGCAAGGCTTTATCAATGCTTGCAAAAAATTGTCCCGTATTTTGCAGAAATAGCTTTTTTAGTATGATGCACTTTTACTAACTCTAATGCTGAAAAAAAAAGTCATGAAATCAGGAAGCACTTTGATTGCAGCTTATTGGGAACGCCTGGGTATAAAAATACCACCTGAGACATCCGGGCATGGAGAGGTGAGAACATCAAATTCCAGGTAATTCCAATCTAAGGTAATGAAGGGGAGGGGCCCAGGAGACTTGCTCTTTGTTTATGCTGTTTAAGAGGCCAGGCATGGAAAGCAAGTCTGAATACAGGTAGGAAAGTAGCATAGTCTTCACTGCTGAATCCTTGGGCATTTCCCCATTGAGTAATTATGGTTGGAGCTTTAACTAAAAACTCTTTACTGAATTGCTTTGGATTTTGTTTTGTTGGGTTTTGTTTGGTTTTGGGTTTTTTTTAAGCATCCTGTTCCAAGATACTTGTTGGTTATGGAAATTTTCATTTGATGATCTGAAAGCTTCAAGGTATATTCCTCTCCAAAAAAAGAAAAATATCTTGCCCTTACCTGAAGGGAATAGGAAGTGATGGTTGTGCTGCTGTAAACTGCTAAAAGATTTATGCTAGTTTCTTACAAAAGAAGGTAGCCTAAGCTAATGCTGTCTTGGGAAGCTTGCCCACAGGCAGCTTCTGCAAAATTGTGGGTTCTTTATTTTCCTCTGTGCAGCACAGAAAGACATATCAAGGTATAGAGAGGATAGTGACTTGCCAGGAGCCTTCAAGCAAGGAAAGGAGACTTCAAGCAAGGCTGGCATTGAGATTGTGGTGGTGTTAAGGGTCAAGGGACCGAGGTAATAACTCCTCGAATTCCTTAACGATCCCTTCTGTCTTGCTAGAGACCGAAGGAGTTTAAAGGGGAAAGGTCTAGGTCTTCAGGTCTTGGCCTGGTCTCCTCTGGCAGATTTGTAGCAGTTCAAAGTCTGTTCAAAGCAGTTCAAAGCAGTTCAAATCCTCAGCGATCTGGGAGTCTAGGCCTTCAGGTCTTGGCCTGGTCTCGGCCTGGTCTCTTACTGGCAGATCCGCGGCAGTGCTGTCTTCGTGCAGCTGTCCGGAAGCCCACGGGAGCGATCCACCCCCGGCCTGCCACTTTTAAGGACTCACCACGTAACGTTTCACCTGACCCCCTTAACCAATTAAATGTGGAGTTATCGTACTGCATGGAATAATTCTGTTTGTCCATTTCCCAAAACAAGGAAGCTTCAGCTCAAACCAGGACAGGTGGTCAGTCTGATATCACAACTATCTGGCAGCAGAGCACAGGACTGTAAGAGCTGGTCCACAGCTATAATTTGCTAGAGCACCGGGTAAGCTTGTTTACTGGCTAACCAGGTTTTATTCTTAAAGGTTATGTGGTTAGGAGGTACTCAACGAAAGCCTTGCAGTTACAAGCCTTGCACTACCTTGTTTTCATGTTAACATTGTCCCTTTACCTGAACTGCCTTTTCTTTCTGATTTAATTTGCCCGATACAGAAACAAATGGCAATTGCAGCCTGAATAGTGAAGCTCTTTTAGCCATTTTTTGGTATATAGATTGGCTCTTTTTCTGGTCCTAGTAATCTTATTTTGCAGCTTGTCCTGGTTTCTGTAGATCTTTCCTCAGTGCAGGTATCTGTGTTCTGCACTGCTGTCAGGTATTGCAATTATTTTGCTCTACCCCTCCTCAGATTGCATTTGCACTTTTCACAGCTGCCTCATGTTATGAGCCCACTGTCATGCTGGTGGGGCAGCATTAATTGTCATCTAGAGCACCAGTAACCATTGCTTTCTTCAAAGGACAGTATAGTATCTTATCATGGTACCTCAGAAGGTGGACTCAGGTATCCACCCTAGATGTTGTGGAGAGCAGCACCTCAATGAACCTTGTTCACCTGCATTTTTAATATTCCTGAGTGCAGGAATCAGACTCTGCTCCTCAGGGTTATAGTGCTTAAAGACTCCACATTTACACAATATTGATCTAATATTGAATAACTATATTGTAATATGTCTATAGCACTCAAGTGCTCAGACGTGACAATGGCAGGACGATTAGAAGAGATGTAGAGAGTTGTTATATATACTTCCCAGAATACTGACTGTGGTGGAGTTTACCAATTTTTCTGTTCAATTATAATTTACCAGCTCATGGCTGCTTACATATGCAATCAATCAATTTTTATCAGCTGATGCTTCTGAGCATTTGAGCTTCATGTTGATTCCTTGCTTCTGCTCTTTAGTCACAAAGAAAAAAAAGCCCTAACTACTAAATATGTTGTTGGGATTTTTATCCAGCTCTCATTACTTACTGACAGTTACTGAAGATCTTCTCCACAGTGTTGTGCAGGACAAAGGAAAAATGAGGCTGTCATACTCCAGTGTGATTCAGAGAGGAACTGAGCCAGCCAAATAGAATTATGCAAGCTGGAATATGAACAGCACCCAAAACACGCAATTGGAATTCCCTCTGGCATAGTAGCACTCAAAGCCCATTCCATACATTTGCAATAACTACAGAGGATCAGGATCTTGGCTTTAAAGCTCATTGGAGAAAACAGGCCTGCTGGTTTATTCTCATTAACACTTTTACCAGACTGTACTTGGCTTCTCATAGTATGTTCTCCTCAGTGTTGTAAGCTGAGAAAAGTCCATGATGTCAATGTAGGAATGAGATTTTTTTCAGAACTTAGAAGGCAGAAGTTCAGCATGGGGTACTTTTCCTCCATTTAGTATGGAACTTGAGCTTAAGTGTAAGAAGCTTAAATGCACTTTTGGGTGCACTTGTGACCATTTGCAGCAGTTCTCAGAATGGTCAAAATATTTCATACAAATTCATGCTAAGTACCTTCTACCTTATAACATTGTCTGCATTGTCAGTATGCCGCAGAATTTTTCACCTCTTGCTCTGAAAGACTGTTTAGTCTTTCTACTGAATGTTGTTAAATAGACGTAGCATTTCAACTAGGAGCTAGTTGTGTTTCAATTCTGCATAAAGCGATTCCTGTAAATAAGCCTTGCAAAATGCTTTCTGTCTGAGCAAAACTATGGGCCAGTTTTTATTACATGCTATTATTATAATTATAGGATCTTCTGCTTAATCAGGATGTACTTAATTAGGATAGCCATTTAATTGGGACATCTCCCAAGGAACCAATTTAGATTAATGCTATTAGTACTATCTAATCAGGGCAACTTCGGAAAAAACCTGCTTTTAAAAAATAAGACCCCAGCAGAGGAAAAGATAAGCTGACGTTTTGCTGGTCTGATGCATCCATTCCATTCCCTAAATGTTCAGATTGCAGCACTGCTCAAGCAGCTGCAGGGATAATCTCCTTAAAACGACAGAAGACAAGCATGAACCTTCTGTTGTGAAAGTACCAGACATGACCTTCACTTCTGCTGCTGGCTGCAATGTTCTTACACCAGAACACCCTGGCAAATGAGACTGGTGAACTTCATATTGTACCCAACAGGAAAAATAATCTGGCAAATATATACGGCAAGGTGGAAAATACCATCATATTTTAATTGTGACGGTATCTACAAGGATTTGAAAAAAACAAGTAACAGGTCTTGAAAGCTGTGCAAACAGAGCATCCCAGTGAAACTGTCATCGAGCTTTTGTTCATATTTTAGTAAAAAACTTATTTGTTCTATCTCAGGTTTTGAAGTTAATGTCATTGCAGTTATACCTTCAGTATTGTCCAATGAGATACCACCACCAAACAAAAGCTGCTGATGTAAGGAAACATAGAACCATGCAAGTTAGGCCTAAGTTTAGAGTTTCAAAGGCACTACCTTCTGTGATCAAACTTAAGACTCCATCTTGGCCTGTGGACTAACGTGACCCCATCGAGGCAATATGAGCTTGCAGTTGAATTAGGGCTGAATTTGCAATTTCAAATATTAGTGAGAAACCTGGAGTGAAAGAAAACAAAGTAGGGGACAGGTTTCCAGTTGATGTAGATCAGTGACATTCCATCACAGTGTGTGTGGGCAAACTGGTCTTCATACGATGAAGGTTGTAGCTTAAGACAGTGAGATAACACAATTCATTTCTTTGTGCAAGGTGGTAGCTCTGAACAAGGTTGTCCCAGAGAGGCTGTGGATTTTCTATCCATGGAGATACTCAAACCCCATCTTGTCTGTATTGTTCTTGCACAATCTTGTTTTAACCTTTGGTCTGAGTTTACATAATTAGCCAAGTTATTTTTGGATGGATAAAATGAGATGCAATGTTATTTCTTTAGAACTGGTATATCAAAGTAATTTAACAAACACTTATTTCCTTTATTCTGCACAGGTGGTGGGTTTAGCTTTCTAATCAAATGCTGTTTAGATGAATATGTTTTCCCTGGTCACTGTTGTTGGCAATTTATCTTTATAGCAGTAAAATGTATTGTGTTGGATTTTTGGCAAATTGTGTGTGAGTATACATATTGATGCAATAAGTAGTTAAATTTACAAGTGTTTGGAATGATGAAACATTTGGAGATCCTTGTATGCAGGTGGTAGAGCAACTTCCGGCATAACTAGCACTGTTTTCTGTTGGCATTCATTTTGGATGTGTGTTTTTGTTCGTGGGTTTTGAGTACATGCTAATATTTCTCTTTGACCAGAAATGGTAGCTGAGAAAACTTTGCAGAGTAGGGACTTAGCTTTGCAGACCTTTTTACTGGTTGCCTTTATTCCCTGTTCCAAACTGCGGTTTTGCTGCTGATGTACGATTAAACAATTGTTCTCTCATCTTAAAGATAGCTTTGCTGGGGTAGTGGGTGGCATTCTTACCCAGCAAATGGTGCTGGGTAACTTGCTCTTGATGACCCTGCTTGAGCTCAGGGGTGGGACACAATGACCTCGGGACGTCCTGTCCAACCTCAATCACTCAGATTCTATAAAGGGTCTGACCACATTCCCCTCATAAGTAAAGAACGAATCCAGAGACTGAGGTTTTTGTTAGGAACGTTGTTGACTTTAGTGAAGCTTGCTTAAGAAATCCCAGTCCCCAATGATCCCCCTGCTCTTTTTTTCCAAGCTGCAAGGTCACTGACTCTTTACTTGTGGTGACACAACTACAGGGCCACAGCAAGAACTGAATCGATGAGAAGGCAAGGTTAAAAATAGTAAGGGTTAGGGTTTTTTCTAATTTTTTTAGTGTTAATTTTAAATGTATGTCAATTCATCTATGCAGTTCAAAGTTCTGCTGGCATGTACTGTCACAGCACATGGGAAGATGAACAAGTGGATGGGGAAAAAGCTGGAAAGAAACTAGCCTTATGCTTGGGTCCAACATATCGTATAATCGCACACTGGCTTTTGCTGAAAGCAGGAATATCTGCTACCTGATGTTAATTAATTTAAAAAAATCAGGCCTCTGTCTTCAGATGACTGTACCTCCTGGGTACAGTCTTGTGGAGATAGGCAGAACATACAAAACCAGGTATGCTTTCTTTAGGTGCAATTGAGGAGGTCTAACAGTCAAGCAAATAAGGATTAAAATTGCATGAAACTATATTCAGCAAGTTCTGCACAGGTATGTGTTCCTCAGGGGCTGGATGGCTCATTAGTACTACAGAGCCTGCAAGAAATGAACTCATTCAAACTAAGTAAATTATAAAATCCAGTGACTCCCAGAGAAAGGGAATTGTTCTAATTGTGTGACTGCCCATCCTTATTCAGGTCACCTTGTACAGCCCCGTCTTCTTTTCGGTGCTCTTATTCCCTGTGCCTGTTCTGAATTGAAGATACTGGGACTGCAGTTTTCAGAGATTCAGGTTCCGTTAAGGTAGAAGTGGATTATCAATCAGTGTGTTGGCGCAGGACTGGATTCAACACCTAGTCAGGTACAAAATCCCTGCATGACTTTGGCATGTCACCTTGGAGCTGAATTTACTACTACATTTAGGTAGAGTTTAGGTACCTATATTCCCAAATGGGATCCTCAAATCTCTTCTTAACCTTAGACCTCTGCTTTGTGCCACTTCCCTGGTCCACTTGAAAACTTGCTGAGGTCCTGTCCAGAATCCCCTCAGTTTCATCACCATTCACATTCCAGTCCCCGTTGCTATCTGCAGAGCAGGTGCTGCCCAGCCTGTGCTTCCCCAAAGGCGGGATGCTCCATTAGATGTGCATTGGCAGCTTGGGCAAGGCAATACTCTTTC